>NW_024879293.1:910534-956002 GCF_018340385.1 Cyprinus carpio | reverse complement strand
ATATTCTAACTACAAGCAAGCAGCACAGAAAATAAATACAATAGAGTAAAGCTACAAATACAAATACCCTGACTTTCAGGGATTTTAAGACGTAGGTATAGCATAGTTTTTAGGTCTGCCTTAAATTGAATAACGTGTAGCACTAATATGAAGCCATGATCCAGTGTTCGTATTCGTATTGAACCAGAGTGACTGGTTTGGCCACGGGTTTTTTTTTTTTTTCATCGCTGTTGTTTGTAATGTCTGGGAAGCCAGAATGTTTCATCCATCAACAGAAACCATATATTAAGCCGAACCCTGTTTGTTTTACGTTGTTATTTATAGTAAACCATATTACAGATGCTTTTGTCAGATTTAAGCTGAACAGCGTTTCCAGCGCGGTGCCGACCGAACCGTGTGTGGAGAACCGAACAGGTCGATTTTTTCAGTGAAAACCGTCCCACCCCTAGTAAATATTAATGTAAATGTAATGCTGACCGACCTGCTCCCTTTACTGGTGAACATGGTCTGGGATTTTGCAACTAACTTGCTGTGTCTGTGGCCAGGGCTTTTCCCCTCTTTTTTATATACGTTCCCGCCTCTGCTCCTACTTTGCTTTTGACGCTCCATTTCTTGCAAACGTTTTTCTAAGATTAAGATTTATCGTAGATTAATCTAGATTAAAATGGGCTCATTTGAATTCTGCAGAAGGCATTCAAATTATGTTCAATAAGATGTACTTGTTCATCCTGATAGAGCTGTGCTGGCAACTCAAAACATAGTATTTTGACTTGGACTCTTCCCTCCCCTGCGCTACATTGCTTGGCCCGGCATCTTCCCCATTAGCTAAGGGATGCTTTTGCGTTAGGTGCTACTTGAGACTGGAAGAAACTCCTACATGTAAACTAATTTTCGCATTGCACACAGTTGTCAAACAACCTTAGACGGCCACCTGTTTCACACATACTCCGTCTAGCAGTGCCGTATGCCGTTGCATTTTTTTTTTTACGCACCATGTTAAAACGGATTCAGCGTTCAACGCGGTTGCGGTCCGTCAGTGCGTTCCAGGAGCGGTGCGTCTGCAGCAGGGGTACCGAGTCTATTTTTGGCTGGTGCTGCATGCACTGAATTAAAATGACAGCGCGATTGTTCGCGGTAAAATCAACATGGATGACACGAAATTGCAAGTAACTTCACAATAAATGATACTAATTAAAGCCTACTGTTTTTCACACGCAACACATGGGTTTTTTGGCTACGGTTAAAAAACAAAAAAAGAGCACCTTTAGATAAACGACGCAACAGGGATATAGGCCGTATACACTTTTTATGGAAGCAACAGAAAACAAGTTCATTAAGAACCGTGCGATTGCCTTGTAATAAAGATTTAAATGCAAAAGGCCCGAGAGTCGACTGTTTCTGTCAGGCGGTGCCTTAATTTTAAATATTTGCGATATCCCAACAAGAAAAGTAGGCTAATTGTAATGTGTTTAAAATGTTTTTGCCCGCTTGCTGAGCAGCTTATTATACAAACCTAGAAGTCAAATGCATGAATAATATGATGTTTTATATTTATTAAGTTTAAACTAATGTCTATGATTATGAAATATTGTTACTGTTCTGTGATAAGAGTCACATTTTATTATTTTTTTTAACATGGTTTGAAATATAGAATGATGAACAAATGTTGTGTTTGTGCAATAAACAGCCGCGGATCAGTAGCGGACTGCAAACGCGTCCTGTGTGAAAGCACAATGAGTCCGTGCTGCTTCTGCACCACACACGTAACGCACACGGACGCGTCCCGTAACGCACGTTAACGCCGCGATAATGGCCCACCACTAATAAAACACACTCGGAACACACGGAAAATAAGTCAAAACTCTGTTGTACAAATACACAACAGTAGGACTTGCTAAAGAAATCAGAATCAGAAATACTTCAATAATCCCAGGGGAAATTATTTTTGTTAAAAACTCCAGATATAACGCCTCCTCATCACGAGCTGACCGATAAATCTAACACACCAGGAGAGGCGGGACTTAAGGCAGAACAGCCAATCATCAGCCGGTCACACTCAAAGCCGGTGTCATGTTTGAGAGGGACTGGGATAGGAGGCATCCGCAGCGAGCACAGACACAGAGCGGCCAGAGAAACAGAGGAGCGACTGTAGTTAGGCGTTTGTGCAAAACTGTGGAAAAAACTGCAGAAAAAGTGCGGGTGTTGAACCCTCTCACCGGGAAAACGTGTGGGTGTTAAAACACGGGTGCGACGCCCCTGTGTTGGGTCATTGGTTGGTGTCATTTTCACTCCGCGATCGCCTGATTCGTAGATTCATAAATCCAGAGGTGGAAAGTAACAAATTAAATTTACTCGCGTTACTGTAACTACGAGTAGCTTTTTTTGTGTACTTTCACTTTTTTAAAGTAATTTTTAAAAACTGTAATTTTTACTTTTACTTAAGTATATTTTTTGTTTGAAGTATTGTCTTCAATACATTTTATAAAAAGAACACATTATTTACTGAGTAAAAAAAAAAAAAAAAAAAAAATCGCTCCCTGTAAACTACATCAGTAAATAATGGACAGGAGAGCAAACTGGCGCTAAAATCACAAGAGAGATGCAGACGGACAAAACAGGCGTTAGTGGTCTCAGACACCGCTGAAAACTAAACCCCCGTCATATTCTGAAGTTGAACTCGAAGGAAATGAAGTGAACCCCTGGCCATATTTATGCTCTATTATGCCGTGTAAGCTGATCTTACCTAGAGAGACCAAACTAGCAGCTTATAAAAAATTCGACATCAACCCTTCGCAAGCATGTAGAGGTAAACTAAATAACTGCATCGCTGCATTGGTGGTTCGTAAAATGAAGCTTTGAATTTTAGCAAGAGGTTTTGCACAAATTAGCCAAAAATACATGATGTGGAGTGTGTGATAGATATCGGCTCTGCGATCATATCATAATTGTTGTTTTAATGATGTGCGCGCGCGCATTTTATAGTGCGTTCTTTCACTCGTGTGATTTAGAATGATCACAAAATTAGAAGATATAGGGGCAGAAAATTTACATATTTAGTCATATAGTAAATCAAAATCACACAATGAATGCCGTCTTTTTTCCTCCAAAAAACATTCTCATGATTATATTATAATATATATATATATAGTATCTTATATTCATATATATCATATATACTCATAGATATATATATTTACAACAGGCCCAGTAAACAAGTTAATTAAGAGACTTGCGCCATAGTTGCCATATGTTTTTTTCTCTATTTCTAGCAACAAAAAAAATAATTCCAAACACCAGCCACCAAAGCACAGTTTTGCGTCTCTGAGCAACATGACAGTGTTTCGTTCCTGAATGAATCAACCGTTTAAATGATTCCGGTTCAATCGCAATGATTCACTTATTAACAGTGACTTGCTGACCATACTGGCCATTTTAATTTCACATTTAAAGTATCTTTGATTTTTTTTTTTTAAATAACTAATTTCTTATTTCAAATGAGTATTTAACATTTTATGTCTTGTATATCAAAACCTTATTCATGCATGTGTAACTGGAGGTTAAATGCATTCATGTACTGCAGCACTAAACAGTGTGTAAATACATCTAAAATGCCCACTTCTGATGAAGCTTCTGCATTTCCTCTGCATTGAAAAGATGACTTTGTTGATACTGATTTGCCTGGTAACAGCCCAAATGTCTTATTATTCTAAATAACTGATTCCTTTAATTAAAAACAACTAGTTGAGATTAAATAGACCTATCCCAGGGGTGTCCTGGAGGTCCGTAGCCCTGCAGAGTTTTAGTTCTAACCCTGCTCCAGCACACATATCATCTAGTTTTCAAATAAGACTAAATGATTAGATTAGCTGGATCAGGTGTGTTTAATTAGGGTTATATCTAAACTGTGCAGGACTTTGGCCCTCCAGGAACTGAGTTTGACACCCTTGGCCTGTCCCATTTCTGCCTCCCTCCCGCTGTTAAAATGTAAACTAAGTAATTTTTACTCTGAGTACATTTTAAATGAGCTACTTTTTACTTTATCTTGAGTCGATTTTTAGACTGGTACTTTTACTTGTACTTAAGTAAAATTTCATTAATGTAATGGTACTTTTACTTGAGTAGAATATTTTTGTACTCTTTCCCACCCTCTGGTCTTTTGGCACTCTTTACCGGGACAACGAGGATTGTCAGTAACCTTATCAGGTCCCAAAGTGGTTAAAGCTGCGATCTCTCGCTCCACTGATGGCATTGTTCCCCATACCACTCTCAGCGGGGTAATCCAACTTAACAAAAACCGTCTACATCCTGCATTAAACTGGGGTGCCGCTTTCTGGATTATTCCAGGCTTTCCTCAACATCTGGGAATAATCCTCAGCTACAGGAATTGACACAGTAGGCTGTGCAGGGGAAATACTCGCCCATACACCTTGTGTGGGGGCTGGAGCTGTAGCTTCTTCCTGAGCATTAAGGCCCAGGATCCTTGCTGCGGCACTTAAAAATGCGTGAAAGAACATCAGAATGCAGGCTTCCTTCTGAAACCTCAGACCTGGATTCATCTCCCTCGTTTTCGTCTGCATTCTCCTCACTACCCATAAAGGGAGTTATTTGCATGCAGTGAGACGGAATCCGTATAATCATCCCTCTCTTCCTGACGTGATGTTTAACTCATCCCCAGCCCGGAGTGCAGATGGCTGTGTGCTTACTGAAGAATTACGTGTTTCAAGCTTACCAGCGAAGTCACGCAATGCTGCCAAGATTTGCAACTGAGTGTCATCCTTGGGGCTCTTGGACTACTGTGGCTTTCTTCCCAGTTATCTGGAGGCATGTCAGAACCTGAAGACCTGCGTTTATGAGAGGAACTACTGGGAATAATTTCTTTATTACCACCAGTTAAATGTTTAGCTCTTTGCTCTCTTTCCCGCAAAGATAGCTCCATTGCAGCTGCACAGGGATCTTCAATATCGTCTAGTACATGTTGCATACCCAAACAGGAGGGACATTCGCGATGCCCATCTCTTGGGTGTATGCTAGTTTTGGCAAAAACGACATTATGAGTGACCTCATGACAACAAGTCCGAGGTCAGGTCACTCATATAATGATAGTCTATGAAAGGAAAATGAACTGTAATGAATCACAGTATTTTAACTAATTCTGGAAGCTTAACTGCAAGATTCCAAAATAACTCAGCATTTAGTTGAAAAAAACAAGCAAAAATGCCATTAACAAATAGATTGTGACGAATCACTAGATCAAATTGAACACTTCCTTAATCCACAAAAAAATATCTGCCTGGTATTAGTTAAACACAATTAACCAGGTACAATTTAATATAAAGATTGTGATGAATCACTCTTCATACTATCATTCAGAATAAGTCTGCGAACAGAACTCCTTGAAAATCATATTAGAAAATTATATATCCATCATTTCTACGTGCGCACACGCAGTAAATGGAAAAGAAAACTCTCGTCTGCTGCGAACAGCTGACCTGAGAACCATCAATAAATGCCTGAAAACAAACAGAGAAAAATAAAGAAATACTCACCGACATGCGTTCCAACGACACGTCGAAATATTTAAATGAGGAGAAAAAACCACTGCAATCCTCAGGGACTTGAAGCACCTGCACAAAAACATGACGGATTGAAACTAATCTCTCCTGTAATCAAAACAATGCACTCTACACCGTCGGTCGGTCTCAGATGAGGCGAGAAAGGCAAGAGAAGTGGTCGGTTCACCTGGATGTTATATAGCCAAACCCCTAAGGTCAGTCACCTGACATTGTTGATATTAGGTCTCAAGGATAGGCGGAGGAATGGCGTCATTCACGGTAGACCGTGGTGACGGTCTGAGTGTGGCTGTTTTGTGGCTCTAGTTTCCACACACAAGTACATCTGATGTGTGAGCGGCCAGTTCTTTACAGAATTGCAATATTTTTTGGACATGTATAATTTAAAATTGTTTTGTATTGTGTTGTATTGTTTTTGTTTTATTGTATTTATTTTACATGTTCGAAATAAAGTCTTTAAAAAAATCTAAAGTAAATTCAGCAAAAAAGTGAAGTTTGTGTGTTGCTGCTGTTACAAAATGTTTTTTTTTTTATGTTTGTTTCTTTCAGCGTTCTTTTTATTTAAGAACATGGTTGGTGCATTTTATGTTTTGCGATGCTAAAACCATTTGACTTAATCCGGTAGCTTTTCTCTCCATGACAACAAAAGCAGACTTTTATTATGTTGTTAGCAGTTAGCCGGTGAGGCGGGGAGGAGCTGAGTAAATTTATTCTGACGTCACACAACAGCATTTCGACTAGGAGCAATCGCAATTCAGATATCTTAAACTATAATTGTGACTAGTTGAAAACTGAATTAGAGATATCTCTAATTACATTTGTGGATGTATGACACGTCTATTGAAGATATCTATAAAGTAATTACAGATATCTTAAATGGAGTTTTGACTAGTCATAAAGTATTTAGAGATATCTTTAATCCTATTTCTTACTAGTGCAATTAAATAATTGCAGATACCTCTAATTGTCATTGTGACTAGTCAAATTATAATTATGACTATCCGAATTAGGATTGTGACTATCCGAAATTATATTTATGGATAATCAAACCAGTTTTAAATGCTAAAACGGCTTGCGATAGTCCTCGGTAGTTCGGACTTCACAAGTTTGACTCTGGAGTGTGAACTCCTGAGTACGGGAGGACGCTAGTCCAAAAACTCCTGCAAATGAAACAGCAGCGTACTTGATAACGTCAGTCAGCTCGCTTTGGCTACTCCAGTTATCTTCAATGTATGTATACAATATGATGAAATATGATATCAAACACACTGCCTCTTTTTCGTGTTCATTTAAAACATATTAATAGCCACAAAAAATGTAGTTCGGGAACTTACATACATTACAGTGAAATGAAATATTATATCAAACAGCAGTGTTTCATTTAAAATATTAATATGCTCACAAAAATGTGGTTCATGCAACGAATACACGCATTACAATAAAACGAAATGATATCAAGCACCACTGCCTTGTCGTTTTCTTCAAAATATAAAACACAACCCATTTCGTTTTCATTTTAACAATATAAAACATTAATATTTGGTTTAGGTAATGTGTGCACTTATACTCTGATAATCTTCACTGTATAGCCTATAATAAAATGAAATATGACAAGCACAACTCTGCCTTTTTGTTAAAATGCAGTTTTAAAATGAACATTATAGCCATTGTAAAATAATAAGTATAAAGTATAAGAGACTTGTGTAATTGGGAAAAAGACAAAGATGTCACGGGGTGACGAAGGTCGGAACTATAGCCCGAGGAGTTGTTGTGGCGGGGAGCACTTCCGGTGTAACACAAGGCCGGTTCCAGGGGATACACGGAAGCAGGAAAAATACGCTGGAATAGGAAGAAAATGAGGGTAATCGCTGGCAGCTGTGCGGGGGGAAAATATGTAAGTAGGCGATTGGACCAGGAGGCAAATAAAAGAAGTTGACGTTGGAGAGAAAGGAGAACGAGGAAGGATTTGTGGGAGGCAACAGTGACACAAGCGAGGAAGGAATCGGAGGCAGAGAGACTGGATTAATTTGAGATAAGTGTCTGGTTATTCTGGTTCATAGGTTTTCTATGAAGAAGCACTGCGTTGACATACTGTTGAAGTTCATGACTCTCTGTCTATTTGCTGAAGATGGATGTTTGGGAATGACACAACAGCGAGAGCCCTGTTTTGTATCAACGCACGGAGAGAACATCAGTTGAGGTTGTTTTGTGGGCCCGTACTCTGCCTTAAGGATTTGAGGTTTGGGCATGCTGTGCTGAGTTCCAATTATCACGTGTGAATTGAGTGTGTTATAGTGTATTCACGAATGTGGGACGCTGCAGACTGTACGGGCGACTAGCCTATCATCTCTCGAAAAAGCTGTGTTCATTTGGGCAAGCCTTGCCCTGGGAAATGAAGAGAGGAGAATAAGTGATTTAGAACTGTGACGTATACGTACCCTCCATTCCCTGTCTGAATCCAGTGAAGAGCCTGTTAAAGCAGTGAAGTGTACTTGCCTCTCTCTATCCTCTGTCTGAGTCCAGTGAAGAACCTGCTGAAGCAGTGAAGTATAATTACCTCTCTTCTCTCTGTCTGAGCCCAGTGAAGAGCCTGTTAAAGCTGTGACATATATGCACCTCCTCTCTCATATGCAGAGTTACTGAAGTGAGTTTATCTGCTGTTGTCGATCTGCTACCATTGTAGGACGCCGTGACATATGGAATTGAGTATCCACTGACTTGACCATTCATATTAAATCTGTGCTGAAGTCCTGCAGAGTCACTGAATTGGTGCTGAAACCCCACTGAGCCACTGAACGGAGACAGCTGCTGATTAGAGCTACACACACAGTCACTCAACCTTGAGGACCACCAAGCCTTTGCCATCTGGCGCCGTAGCCGCTCGGGCTGTATTCACCATACTGTGCTGGTAGTGGAGGAGGGGATCTAGAGCTAAACACACAGTCACTCAACCTTGAGGGAGGAAGCTTGTACCACTTTTAGAGACATTTCTTTTAAATAAATAAATGTGTTAACTTTGAATTCTGGTGGTCTGCCTTTTTCTCTGGTACGGGGTAGCTCCTCAAGAAGGGTGGAAGTGGGGGTGTCGGCTGACAGGGATTGCCTTCACACCCCCAGTCTGGGCCTGACAAAAAGCAAACAATTCAGTCAAATGTATGCAACAAAGTCAGCGTTGTAACATATTACGATAAATAATTTATTAAACATAACTTTGTGCTCAGCCAAAACGATACGACCTCATGTTTAACCACTACAGAGACATCAGAGCCAGCGGTAAATGTCAGTAGGACTAGCCAAAGTGAGACTGCTCTCAGCGGATACATGAGCACTGAGCTCCTGCTGATCGTGTGGGTCTCACGTCTCCAAAATCGGCGAAGCAAATTTTCAAATAGGTACTTTTCTTTATAAATAAACCACAGATTTGAGTTTTTAACTACATTCTCCCCAGAAATACTCTTAGAACGGCATTTCATGACACAATAACAGTAATATTTTGTAAATTATGCAGGGTTTCTCCACCATTAACGCTCGCTGGTTGATGAAAAAACCACTCAATGAAACCCTGATAAAAGGGGCGGAGCAAGGGTGTAGGGGACCAGACAACTGTTTCTTGAAAACACATTTGGGGATTTGAACTGTACTTGGCTAGATGTGAACAGTACTTGGGCGACAACTCATGACGTTTCACGAGTGCACAAGAACGCAAGTACAGACAAGAACGCATATTGAGAAACGGCTACTGTCTCGCTTGCGCGCTCTTGCTCGCTCTAGATTCCGGACATTTTAAACTAATTTGCAGGCATCAGGGAGCCGCTATCAATATTCGGGAGACTCCCGGAACTTCCGGGAGACTTGGGATGTCTGCCTCCCGGTCGTACGAGGGGTGTGGGAACAAGTGAAATTAGTGGAGAGGGCTGCGGGAGTGGCGGGGTCTTCAGGTTTGATCCAAGTCTCAGTTAGTTAATTTAAGTTAATATAATATAATGTAATTTAATATCATATATAATATAGTCTTTAGAAATGGAAAATGTGGTGTAGAAATAACATTAAAAAAACATTGATTTAAAAATTCATGAATATTCGTACACATATTTACAACATGTATCATGAGGAACAATTTTTAAGCTTTATGTTTGATGTATTTTAAAAATTTATTTTCAAAATATATTTCATTATATTTAAATTTGGACTAAATCAGATGGACCAAACAAAACACAATGTTAAACATCGATTTTTTGGGCTAAATTTGGACGGTGCGTGGTACATTAACCTGTGAGTGCTACAGTCTTCTTCTTTTTAGTAAATCCTCCTTCGGTTGTCATATTTATTCATATTCACGGCCTTCTAATTATGTTTTTAACAGTTTGTTTTACTATAGTTATGTTTTATTAGCGGTTGGCAAATCAAATTAGAGCCACTCAAAAAAATCATCATTCGCTTATAGTATTTATTCATATTCATATTCATATTCACTTCCTTCTATTTAAGTTTTCACCGTTTATTTTACTATAATTATGTTTTTATTTTATTTATCTTTTTGGGTTCAAAGCTGTATACCTTTTCCTTTTTTCATGTGGAATGCTGCTAAATTATTGCATAATTTGGATTATGTTTTTGGATTAAGAATGACGGAATTCATTCACGTTTTAAGTGTTATTAAGTGCATGTTATCATTCAATCTGAACCTGCTATTATATGGTGTATCCTGCTTATGTGGAGAGAATCTAAATTATTATATTAAAAAAAAAATATTAAAAGGGACAAAAAAAATGCCATGTCATGGTTTCATTCTTTAGTAATTGCATTCCAAAATCAGGAACAAAATAAAAATTCATGAAAAATGAAAATCAAATTGTTTTCAGGAAACTCCACCAGACTCTTGTTCTACATTTCACCACGTACGACTGTGGGGATTTTCATATCCTTTTAATTTATCATTTGTTAATAATTGCACGCCAAAATCATGAAAAATGCTATATTTTTCACTATACAGTCAGATTTGAAAATTCATAAATTCTGCAATCTCCACCAGACTCTTGTTCTAAATGTCCCCACGTACCACTGTGGTGATTTTAATTTTTCATTTTACTGTATCATTCTTTAATAATTGCATGCCAAATACATTAAAAATGCTATATTTTTCACTATAGAGTCAGATTGGAAAATTCATAAAAAATTAAAATCAAATTGTTTTCTGCAATCTCAACAAGATTCTAGTTCTACATGTACCCACGTACCACTGTGGTCATTTTCATATAATTTTACTGTATCATTATTTATTAATTGCATGCCAAAATCATAAAAAATTCTATCTATTTCACTATACAGTCAGATTTGAAAATTCATAAAAAATTCTGCAATCTCCACCAGACTCTTGTTCTAAATGTGCCCACGTACCACTGTGGTGATTTTCATTTTCATTTTACTGTATCATTCTTTAATAATTGCATGCCAAATACATGAAAAAATGCTATATTTTTCAACTATAGAGTCAGATTGGAAAATTCATAAAAAATTAAAATCAAATTATTTTCTGCAATCTTCACAAGATTCTAGTTTTACATGTACCCACGTACCACTGTGGTCATTTTAATATTATTTTACTGTATCATTCTTTAGTAATTGCATGCCAAATGTAAAATGCTATCTGCTTTGCTATACAATCAGATTTGAAAATTCATAAAGACATAAAATCAAATTGTTTTCTGCAATCTCCACAAGATTCTTGTTCTACATGTGCCCATGTACCACTGTGGTGATTTTCATATTATTTTACTGTATCATTCTTTAATAATTGCATACCAAAATCATGAAAAATGCTCTTTTTCACTGTACATGCATATTTGAAAATTAATTAAGAATTAAAATCAAATTGCTTTCTGCAATCTCCACAAGTCTCTTATTCTACATGTCCCCAAGTACCACTGTGGTGATTTTTACATCATTTTACTGTATCATTCTTTAATAATTGCATGCCAAAAACATGAAAAATGCTATCTTTTTTACTATACAGTCACATTTGAAAATTCATAAAAACATAAAATCAAATTGTTTTCTGCAATCTGCACCAGACTCTTATTCTAAATGTCCCCACGTACCACTGTGATGATTTTTCATATAATTTTTACTATATCATTCTTTAATAATTGCATGCCAAATTCAAGAAAAATGCTATCTTTTTCATTATACACTCAAAGTTTGAAAATTCATTAAAAAATAATATCAAATTGTTTTTCTGCAATCTCCACCAGATTCTTGTTTTACATGTACCCATGTACCACTGTGGTGATTTTTATATCATTTTACTGTATCATTCTTTAATAATTGCATGCCAAATTCATGAAAATTGCTATCTTTTTCATTATACACTCAAATTTTGAAAATTCATTAAAAAATAATATCAAATTGTTTTCTTCTGCAATCTCCACCAGATTCTTGTTCTACATGTGCCCACGTACCACTGTGGTGATTTTCATATCATTTTACTTTATCATTTTTTAATAATTGCTTGCCAAAATCATGAAAAATTCTATATTTTTCACTATACAGTCAGATTTGAAAATTCATAAAAAATTAAAATCAAATTGTTTTCTGCAATCTCCATGAGTCTCTTGTTCTACATGTGGCCAAGTACCACTGTGGTGATTTTCATATCATTTTACTGTAACATTCTTTAATAATTGCATGCCAAATTCATGAAAAAATGCTATATTTTTCACTATACAGTCAGATTTGAAAATTCATAAAAAATTCAGATCAAATTGTTTTCTACAATCTCCACAAGACTCTTGTTCCGCATGTGCCCATGTACCACTGTGGTGATTTTTATATCATTTTACTCTATCATTCTTTAATAATTGCATGCCAAATACATGAAAAATTCTGTTTTTCACTACTTTTTCAGATTTGAAAATTAAAAAAAATAAATAAAATAAAATCAAAATGTTTTCTGCAAACTCCACCAGACTCTTATTCTACATGTCCCCAAGAACCACTGTGGTGATTTTCATTTCATTTTACTGTATCATTTTTTTTTTAATAATTTCATGCCAAATCATGGAAAATGATAGATTATTCACTATACGGTCTAATTTGAAAATTCATAAAAAACCAAAATGCTAGCTTTTTCACCAAACTCCACCAGACTCTTTTCTTCATCTCCCTACGTAACACTGTGGTGATTTTCATATAATTTTACAGTATTATTCTTTAATAATTGAATGCCAAAATCATGGAAAATGCTAGCTTTTTCACTATACAGTCATATTTGAAAAAAATCATAAAAAAAATAAAAAAATAAAATTGTTTTCTGCTATCTCCACAAGTCTCTTGTTCTAAATGTGCCCACGTACCACTGTGGTGATTTACATTTCATTTTACTGTATCATTTTTTAATAATTGCATGCCAAAAACATGAAAAATGCTATCTTTTTCACTATACAGTCAGATTTGAAAATTCATACAAAATTAAAATCAAATTGTTTTCTGCAATCTCCACCTGACTCTTGCTGTACATGTGCCCATGTACCACTGGGGTGATTTTCATATCATTTTGCTGAGAGTTTCTTCGAGGCCGGCGCGTCGAGCCCCGCGCAGGAGAGCGGCGCCCCCGTGTCACTTACGGCTGCGAAGTCCTTGAGGAAGACGACTAAGCGGCCCTGACATGGGCAACTCAGAGATGTGGGAGACTGCTCTTCAGGAGCTGGCAGAGACAGCGCCACTCCTTCCCCCAGAGGAGGGCCGGGTGGAGAATCTTCAGTTTACGTTTCTTTCTGTTCCGCCGACTTTTTTCAATGAAAGAGCAGTTTCCCTTTCCTCCGAGTTGCAAGGCTCGTGGTTTGATGAGAGCGACACACTGCCTTCTCATTCTCACCCACAACGCCCTCTTTCGTCAGTGGCCAAGAGGTCACGGTTCGGAGACGCAACACCTCTCCACGCATCTCTAGCCAGTTCCTCCAGGAATACGGGGAGTGTGGGCTGTGATGACTCAGAATGCGATGCTTTCTGGGCCATCTGACACAACTCCCCATCGCTGCACCACTGCGGGTATGTCGACTGTCCCTTTGGTGCCACTTATACGGAGTTTGGGAGTGTGGTTTGCGCTGCCCAACCCGTCACGCTGGCTCATTCAGACGGTTCGACTCTGTTACTCGATTCAGTTCGCCTGGTGACCTCCCAAGTTCAATGGTGTTCTTAAGACTTCGGTGGCAGTCCGGGACACCTCTGTCTTGCGCGAGGAGATTGCTGTCCTGCTGGCGAAGGATGCAATCGAGCCGGTCCCTCCAGCCGAGATGAGGACTGGGTTTTTACAGCCCTTACACCATCGTACCCAAGAAAAGCGGTGGCCTTCGACCTATCCTGGATCTCCGAGTCTTGAATCGGGCCCTGCACAAGCTCGCGTTCAGGTTGTTGACGCAGAAACGCATTATCAAATGTGTCCAGTCCCAGGACTGGTTTGCAGCGATCAGCAGGGGCATCTCGATGACTGGCTCATTATGGCCTGGTCCCGAGAGAGGAGTTTTGTGATCACAGGGACTTCGTGCTCCGGCACCTCAGTCAGTTGGGGCATCAGGTCAACTGAGACAAGAGCAAGCTCTCCACTGTGCAGAGAAGCTCTTATCTTGGTATGGAGTTAGACTCGGTGAGTATGACGGCACGTCTCAACAGCGAGCGTGCCCAGTCAGTGCTGAACTGCCTGAGTTCCTTCAGAGGCAGGACAGTGGCACCACTGAAACGCTTTCAGAGGCTCCTGGGGTATATGGCATCCTCAGCCGCAGTCACGCCGCTCGGATTGCTTCATATTAGGCCACTTCAGCACTGGTTGCACTCCTGAGTCCCGAGATGGGCATGGTGCCGTGGTACACATCGTGTTACTATCACACCAATGTGTCACCACCTATTCAGCCCCTGGTCAGACCTTGCCTTTCTATGGTGCCGGCGTGCCCTTAGAACAAGTGTCCCGGCATGTTGTCACAACAGATGGCTCCAACATGGGCTGGGGCGTGACATGCAACGGTCAAGCAGCTTCAGGGTCATGGACAGGACCTCGATTGCTTTGTCTGGAGTTGTTGCTGGCAGTGCATCTAGCTTACGGTGGTTTCGGCCGCTGTTGCTAGACAAGCACCTGTTGGTCCGCACGGACAACACTGCGGGCTGTTTTGTACATCAACCGATAGGGCAGTCTACGATCATGTCTCAACTCGCCCGCCATCTCCTCCTCTGGAGTCAGACGCAGCTCAAGTTGGTGCGTGCCATTCACATCCCTGAAGAGCTCAATCGTGCAGCCGATATGCTCTTACGACAGCTCACATTCCCACTGCCTGCCGGGGAAGGGCTACTCCATCCCCAGACGGTCCAGCTGATCTGGAGTCGATTCAGGGAAGCCAAGGTAGACCTGTTTGCTTCCCACGAGTCCTCCCACTGCCAGCTGTACTATTCCCTATCACAGGTCCCCCCTGGGCCACGGATGCACTGGCACACAGCTGGCCTCGGGCTCTACGCAAGTATGCGTTTCCCCCAGCGAGCCTGCTCGCACAGACACTGTGCAAGGTCAGGGAGGACGAGGAACAGGTCCTGTTGGTTGCGCCTTACTGGCCCCACCCGGACCTGGTTTTCGGAACTCATGCTCCTCGTGACAGCCCCTCCCTGGCACATCCCCCTTAGGAGGGACCTCCTCTCTCAGGGGCTTGGCACCATATGGCACCCGCGTCCAGATCTTTGGAACCTCCACATGTGGCTTCTGGACGGGACGCGGCAGACCTAAGTGATCTGCCACCGGCGGTGGTAAGACACTATCACTCAGGCTAGAGCCCCCTCTACGAGGCAGGCCTATGCTCTGAAGTGGAGTCTGTTCACGAATTGGTGTTCTTCTCACCAAGGAGACCCCCGGAGATGCTCGGTCAGAGTCGTGCTTTCTTTTTTCCTGCAAGAAGGTTGAAGTGTAGGCTGTCACCCTCCACCTCAAAAGTGTATGTGGCTGCCATTGCAGCCCATCATGATGCAGTGGATGGCCGGTCCCTGGGGAGGCATGACCTGAACGTTAGGTTCCTGAGGGGTGCCAGAAGGTTAAATCCTCCTAGGACACCCCTAATTCCCTCCTGGGACCTCTCTATTGTTCTGGCTGGACTTTAGAGGGGTCCTTTTGAGCCGCTGGATTCAGTCGAGCTTAAGTTCCTGTCTCTCAAGACAGCGCTCCTGGTCGCGCTCACTTTCATTAAGAGGGTCGGGGACCTCCAAGCATTTTCGGTAAGTGAAGAGTGCCTTGTGTTCGGGCCGGCCTACTCTCACATTGTTCTGAGACCCTGGCCTGGATACGTGCCCAAGGTTCCCACCACTCCCTTCCGAGACCAGGTGGTGAACCTGCAAGCACTGCCTCTGGAGGAGGCAGATCCAGCCTTGGCGTTGCTGTGTCCCGTAAGAGCGTTTTGCATGTACGTGGACCGCACCCAGAGCTTCAGAAGCTCTGAGCAGCTCCTGGTTTGCTTTGGAGGTCAGCAGAAGGGGAAGGCCGTCTCCAAGCAGAAGTTGGCCCACTGGATAGTGGATGCCATCGCCTTGGCATACCATTCCCAAGGCGAGCCGGGCCCCCTGGGGGTGAGGGCCCACTCCACACGGAGTGTGCCCTCTTCTTATGCGTTGGCGCATGGCGCCTCTCTGACAGACATCTGTCGAGCTGCGGGCTGGGCGACACTTAATACCTTCGCGAGGTTTTACAACCTTCGTCTAGAGCCAGTTTCTTCCCGTGTGTTGGGTAACAGGTAATTGGTGGAAAGGGCTGGCTGGGTGTCACGCTTGCTGCGTCATTCCCCCTAACACGGGGATGCGAGCGCCTCTCTTCTCCCAGTAGAGTTCCCCGGTTGGCGTACCCTGGTCGAGCATCCTCCAGCAACCACGCCCGTAATACCTGTCGGAGCAGTCTGCCACCAGGCCCAGCACTGGTGTAATCATGCCCGGAGTCCCGGTCAGCCCCTGTACTGGGCTAGGTGTCCATATGGCTTAATTCCCCTAAGAGTAATCCGATATGTGTATTCTTCCACGGTAAAGTTTCCCTCTTGGCAAACCTGTGTCTTCCCTTGACAGACCCGCTCTGTCAGTCTCTTCTGGCAGCTGTTCCATCCCTACTCTAAGGTAGGACCTGCCTCAGAGACTCATTCCATATGTAGTACTGCCCCATGGGTCAGTCCACATCAGTATCTCCACACGTCACCTCCCTACGGGTAGGATGTGGTCTCCGTAGCGACCTTATCCTAGGCTCGCTTCCCCATTGTCTTGCCAAGCTGTAAGAACAAATAGGGAAGATTTGAAGCAATCTTTCTCCGAAGGTTGAAATCCCTTCCACTAACTTTGTGTGGGCGGAACAGCAGCGTGGCCTTCTCCAGCAGCGATGTACTCACCCTTTGGCCCCTTCAGTACCAAGGTCAGTGAATTTGCGCTGGGGCTTTGGGAAGGTTACGACCTTAAGTGCAGCTTTTGTGGCACGCCACGGCTTGCCAACAATTGCAGCGCCACAGGGTTGTGACGGTGTTCAGGTTGTGGCGTTTTCCATAGGACCCCATATGTCGTTCGACATAACTCGTAGTGACCGACAGATAGGGAACGTCTCGGTTACTTACGTAACCCTCGTTCCCTGATGGAGGGAACGGAGACGTTATGTCCCCATGCCACAACCTTGAACCATTTGCTGTTGCCGGGACACGTTCTCGGCTCCTCAGCGTAATACCTAGTGAGTGGATGCACCTGCCGCCTATTTATACCCGTGGGCACGGGGAGTGGCTCAGGTATGTTAAATCCACTAGCCAATTCATCATTTTCAAACTCAGAGATGTAAGTCATATCTTTCTCCATTCCCTCTGAAGTCGATTAACAACCGTATATGTACGCGTTTTGGGGATTTTCATATCCTCACTGATAACATTCCCCTCTGAAGAACGATTAAATATTTTCTCACTTTAAATTTTGATTTTTATCGTACAGATAAGAGCAATACATCAATCAAATCTGTAAAGGGTCTACTTTTTTTGTATACAGACATAAATAACAACAAAACTTTGTGCATTTATAAAATAAAGATAACAAACAAGGAGTGCTGTCTGCAGCCTTTGTCTGCGCTGATCTTCATTTACAAACGCATCGATTAAAATGAACTGTAACTCAGTGAATACTCAACACAGAGACATGGAGAGAGATATCTATAGAAAGCCTGACATGTCTACTTTTAAACTAAACAAGTGCTGCCGAAAAAAAATATTCTGTGATAAAGTAATCCATATGAAAACAACGCGATGTCCGTTTTTCACGTTTCCCTTCATTGTCTTCTAATGCGACCACGCCCCCGCGCAGAACGCGCTTTTGAGATTCTAATGTTTCACTGAAGCGCGCGGCTTGAATACGCCCACACAACAGAAGACAACGCAGCGAGATTGTTCATTATTTTACTGTTTGCTTCACGATGAGAGGAATAAGACATAATTCACCCCAACAAGATGTGATGTGGTTGAGGATTTGAGATTTGGATTTCCCCAGAAAAAAAGAATGAAGCACTTTATTCAGCAGAGATCATAAACATGAGTAAGTCTCTTTTTATTTATTTATATACTTGTACTAGTTTTCACATAACATGTAAACATTTTACTAGTTAGACTTTTTCCAAAGACTTTTTCCAAACTATAATTCCTGACTAAATGTATAATCAAGTGAAATATTGTGAAGTTTCAATAACAATATACACTACTATACTATTCAAAACTTGATGTAAATAATATAAATGTACCAATAAATGTAACTGTAACAAATGTAACAAACAAATGCTGTTTTTTCAATTTATCCCCCTAAAAAACCTGAAAAAAATATTCTCAGCTCTTTTCAACATTAATAATAATAATAATAATAATAATAATGATAATAATAACAAGAAATGTTTTTTGTAGAAAATAAGATTGTTTAAAGGATTTCTGAAGGATCGTGTGACTGGAGTAATGATGCAAAAAATTCAGTTTGAAAGTCAGCTTTGATTGTTCCTAATAAAACTGTGTTTAACTGCACTCACAAGTGAATATTAAATTATGTTTGTGGGATAATTAAATATATTCTAAATAAACTACAAACATGAAATTATATACATTTATTTTGTCCTCATATTCGTTTCTTGTAACTCATCCCTCTCAGTGACACAGCCTGACTGAATGGCTCATTATGCAGCTCATTATGCAGGCCTTTGTCTTCTCAGGTGTGAATTCATGATAGTTGACGCCTACTCGCATATGACTTTTACCAAAATTTAAATCAATATATTGTTATCTGTAAGTGAGTAAACAATATTATTTTCACATCATTTAGAAAAAAAAATCTAGGCTACAAGCTCCAGTTCTCAAAAGTCCCGGAAACCAATGATCTTTGTGTTTTATTGCCTTATTCAAGTGATTTAACATTTTTAGTTTTTTCACTAACCACAATAACATTTTTTTTCTCAAAAACACAATCATGTACATACATGCTGCTCACATATTATTATAGCCTAGTTTGTGCTGATTACAGTGAGATTAGACTTTAGCCATTTAGATATTTATAAGAAACTGAAAAAAAGCACAAATGTCAGGGCATGACAAAACTTCTCCAGGCCCCAAAAATACCCTTAGACTCTAAATATAGATTAATTGCATGCCGAAATCATGAAAAATTGTACCTTTTTCACTCTATAGTCAAATTTTAAAAATTCACAAAACATTACAATCAAATTGTTTTCTGCAAACTCCACCAGATTCTTGTTCTACATGTCTCCAAGTACCACTGTGGTCATTTTCATATAATTTTACCATATCATTCTTTAATAATTTCATGCCAAATCATGGAAAATGATAGATTATTCACAATACGGTCTAATTTGAAAAATTCATAAAAAAACTCTAAATCAAATTGTTTTCTGAAATCCACACAAAACTAATGTATCATTCTTTAATAATTGCAACTGTGGTGATTTTCATATAATTTTAATGTATCATTCTTTAATAATTGCATGAAAAAATGCTATCTCTTTCACTATACAGTCAGATTTAAAAAATCATATAAAAAAATAAATAAATAAAATTAAATTGTTTTCTGCAATCTCCACAAGTCTCTTGTTCTAAATGTGCCCACGTACCACTGTGGTGATTTTCATATCATTTTACTGTATCAATCTTTAATAATTGCATGCCAAATACATGAAAAATTCTATCTTTTTCACCGTCATAAATATTTTTAATATTCAATAAAAATTTTAAATCAAATTGTTTTCTGCAATGTCCACAATATTCTAGTTTGACATGTACCCACATACCACTGTGGCCATTTTCATATCATTTTACTGTATCATTCTATAATAATTGCATGTCAAAATCTGGAAAAATGCTATCTTTCTCACTATACAGTCAGATTTGAAAATTCATAAAAAATTAAAATCAAATTGTTTTCTGCAGTCTCCAACAGACTCTTCTTCTACATGTGGCCACGTACCACTGTTGTGATTTTCATATAATTTTACTATATCATTCTTTATTAATTGCACGCCAAATCCTGAGAAAATGTTATACTTTTTCACTATACAGTCAGATTTGAAAATTCTCAAAAAATTAAAATCAAATTGTTTTCTGCAATCTCCACCTGACTCTTGTTCTATATGTGCCCACGTACTACTGTGGTGATTTTCATAGCATTTTACTGTATCATTTTTTTAATAATTGCATGCCAAACCATGAAAAATGCTTTCTTTTTCACTATACAGTCAGATTTGAAAATTCATCAAAAATTAAAATCAAATTGTTTTCTGCATTCTCCACATGACTCTTGTTCTGCATGTGCCCCACGTACTACTGTGGTGATTTTCATATCATTTCACTGTATCATTCTTTAATAATTGCATGCCAAAATCATAGAAAATGATAGCTTATTCAAAATGATATGAAATCACCACAGTGGTTCTTCGGAAAATGTAGAATAAGAGTCTGGTGGAGTTTGCAGAAAATTTGATTTAAAAAAAAAAAAAAAAAAATTTCAAATCTGAAAAAGTAGTGAAAAACAGCATTTTTCATGTATTTGGCATGCAATTATTTAAAGAATAACATTTAAAATTTTTTTTTAAAAAAAATCATAAAAAAAGGGATATCAAATTGTTTTTTCTCTGCAAACTCCAACATATTCTTGTTCTTCACCTCCCCAGGTACCACTGTTGTTTTCATATTGCTTTACTGCTTCATTCTTCAATAATTTCTTGCCAAATCATGACCAATATTATTTAATACCATTCATCCATATTTGCTTTTCAATTACTAGCTGTGCTTGTTGTAGTGGAATTTATGGCAAGCCATTTTGACTTTTATTCATTCACAGGATATGAATTATTGATATCACCAATTCACTTTTCACTAGTAAAAAATGCTAATTCTTTCAGTAGTTAAACATAACAATACTAGTAAAAAATATAATTCTTGATATCTGTAATTGTATTTTCAGTAGTTAAACATCACCATAGGCTCCCATTAAAATTCAGTTGTTGTTATCAAGAATTGATTTCTTACTAGTTCCAGTTGCACATATATCAGAATATGCAGATTTTACTAGTAAAAGCCTAATAATTTTGATATAAGTAATAACGTGGTTACTAGTGACTATCTTTATTTTACATTTAGGTCTGCACAAAACACAATGGTGAAAGTGCATATTTATGCAAAATAGGATCTCAGTTACATTAAAAATCACCAGAAAGTAATAAGGAATCTAACTTGCTATCCCTATCAAGGAGGCAGCAGCTCTGACGTCATTCTTAGTTTGAGTGGGAATGAGGATGAGAAGCTGCGGAGCTTCACCATTAAACAGCAGCTGATCCGAGCCAGCACAGAGAAGCAGTGGATGTGACAACTACCAAAGCAAACACCAGGCATCCATACATCCTTGTCATGACTTCATTGTTAGTTAACTGCTGCATTTTATGAAATCTTGTTATGGGAAAGTAAACAATAATCAAACAATGCAAAAAAATAGTCATTCATCAATGTATTAAATTATCTAAAACTTATATCTAATATGTGTTGGATAACAAGGATTCCGGTCAGTGTCCTTGTCATGTCTTCAATGTTGCGTTACTGCAGTTTATCTTTTCTATGACATGCCCTGACAAAGTAAAAACATTCATAAACAAAAAATATTCAGCTGTCAGGCGTTCAAGTGAAACTGTGTTGGATAACAAGTTTTTATTCCTCATCCATTTTTGATGACTTATTTTCTTCAATTTAAATGTTACTTACACAATGCAGTTCATTTTTTAGCTTATTATTTCAAT
Organism: Cyprinus carpio; assembly: GCF_018340385.1. Lineage (NCBI taxonomy): Eukaryota > Metazoa > Chordata > Actinopteri > Cypriniformes > Cyprinidae > Cyprinus > Cyprinus carpio. The sequence goes on along the minus strand of NW_024879293.1, from coordinate 934,120 downwards.
AATCCACCTTCGTTTTCATGTACTGACAATAAATTTCAATACGAATGACACAAAAAGAATGATTAGCTGTATAATATCGAGAGAGAGAGAGAGAGAGAGAGAGAGAGATGCGAGAGAGAGATATTACATTTCCTTGTTTTCTGCTGGAATAAATAAGTAGATTTATACAATATGTAGCCTATCCTTGATCCTTAAAGCCTTTATTATAATTGTGCTAGTTAATCTTAATAAGTAAATGTCAAATAAAATTAGCCAGTCTTAATCATCCATCTGTTAATATGCATGTGCAAAACATTCACTTAGTAGGGTGTACAAACACACTGTGATCATTCACTTCATCAAGTGCAATACATGACCTAATCACATGGCTTTGCGCTAGAGCGGAGCATAGCTAATATCTATCTTAGTTCAATTGAGAAACGGTGTAAATTAAATTATTTAAACGATGACTGTGCCTTATTTTTCACTTTGTCTTTTGAGATACGAATACCGTTCGTTTTGAAAATGTTCTTTTCACGTTTAAATGTTATCAGATATATAAGTGTTAAAACATATGGCCTAATTGTTTTGAGCAAAACTGACATAAACTGAAAATGTCGATGGGACGAAAAAAATGGGTGAGTTCGTTTTTTGCTTTTTTCAAATATATGAGACTGTGTTAAGCTTGATTAACATTTAGTGCTTCTTTATTAATGAATAAGATTATTTTTATTTGTGTCATGAGAATATGACTACAGATTATATTAGATTACATTCAAGTGTACTGTCATTATGCAAAGTAGTTTAAATGTAGTTTGCAGAGTATAGCAATATGTACAATTGGTAACGTATGCAGTTGGTTATATGAACAGAGCAATATTAAACAGGTGTTCAGTATTTAAGTGAACAAAAACATTGATTGCATGTTTTATTTCCATTTTATAGAATTGTCTTCAAAACGTTTGGAAAGGTAAGGACTGTAGTATAAAGCTTTTATTTTAATTAAACTAATTTAGCAATTTTTACATTACAATAAATTATAAGCTTGAAATGTAATTACTCCTGTGTAGTAGAACGTATGTATGTAAAACACAATTCTCAATCAAAAATAAACCAAACTAAAAAATAATATAAAAATATAATTTTGGTTTTACAGAACAGAAAAACATATTTATCCTTTGAGGACATTTTCAAACACATCCAAGAGCTTCAGAAGTCATCATATGAGCAGAAAACAGGGGAATGCCTTCTGCAAGACCACAAGTTCTGGGCAGAACTCTGCACATTTTTGGGTTTACCAAATACATCCCCAAATAGATATCAGTTAAAAAGGGCATACAAAGAAAAATATATGAAAAAGGTCCAAAACGAGGAAGATGTAAAGGAAGATGCACCAGAGAGTGAAGGAGCACAAGTGAAAGAAGTTACACAAGACATGAGTGATTCTCAAGAAGAAAATGAAAAAGAACACACTAAGAAAAAAAATCATACAAGATGAGGATGATTTAAAAGCAGAAGAGGAAAACAATTTTGGACAGATGGATGTTAAGAAAGCTGGCCCAAAGAAGGTAAAGACAGCAAGACTCAAAGGATGTAAAGACAGCGCTACAAGAGGAAGATTGAAGCTGTAAAGGAGGAAGAAGTTAGACAAGAAATGACAAAATTTCAAAAAGGAAGACAAAAAAGAACATATGAGGGAGAATGACATAATAAAAGAAAAGAAAAATGTAACAGTGGACACTGCAAAGGAAATGAAAATGGACCTGCAGGAGAAAGATGTAAGGGATGATATCATATTACTTACATGTAAACTTCTACACATTTACTACTATATACACCAGCATTATGATGTTTTAGAAAATTACCACAGGTGTTGAAACACAGATTAAATTATATAAAATAATAAAATATTTGTCTTTCTATTATTAATATTTCTCTTTTAGGTCCAGAAGATAGATCTGAAGGTGAAAGACATTGACAGTTGGAGTGATAGTGACGATGATGTCAATCTTGACAAAGAAGATGAATTCTTCACACTGAGGGTTCCTGCACCACCTTCCTTTTTTATTCCTCGAGCAGCCTGGAAAAAACTAAGGAAAAAACAAAAAAAGGATCACTTCAAGGGATTGCAGTGGACAAACATTATCTCTTCAGGCATCCGCACAATCCATCCACATTGCAGTTTTGCTTTTACAGGCCACAGGGTTAAAAAACAAGGATCAACCAGGAACTCACCTGTTTTTAAATGCTCTGGCTACTGCTTGTTCACTGACTGCCCAGTAGAAGTTGATGTTGTTGTTCACAGTGAGAACTCGCTTAAAGCACAGGTGTCCTTCAAAGGTGACATGTTAGTGCACAGTAAAACAGAGCTGCAAACATGACCTGTAAGAGCTGATGACCAAAAGGATATAAGTCAGCAATTGCAAACAACACTACCAAGGGCACTCTATCTTAAGAAAATGGAAAACCTGAAGCAATCAGTGTTTGAATCTGGCTGTCGAGATGAGGCACCATCGCCAGGTGTTCTCAAATCCATTTCATGGAGACAAAGAATGAGGGAAAGGAAACATAAGAATGAAACTCTCAGTCTCCAGATGATGGTAGAAGAAATAAAAGATGAACCGAATGAGGTTATCCAGAAGGTGATCCTTCATCCAAAGGGTGTGATGCTTTGGTCAAAGAAAAGCATTGACATATTCCACCAAAGATGTAAAGAAGACATAATATATCTTGATGCAACAGGAAGCATTGTGAAGAAAAGTAAACACAGCACAGGTCCTTTTTACGTATACGAACTGGTGGTCAGAAACCCAAATAAGGGTTCCTCCCCTTTTCCAGCAGCTACGTATGTGACCTGCGACCACACTACCTCATCTGTTCTGTATTTTCTCAGTGCTTTCCAGACAGACCATGCCAAGCAATATGGACACAAAAACATCAGACCACTGATGATTATATGCGATGGATCGATGGTCCTCATGCAGGCCATCTCACTCGGCTTTTGCCAAACCAACCTCAATGCCTTGCTCCAAAGTTATTATCAAATACTGACAGGGAAAGGCACTGCTGAAGACTTCAGTCTTTCTATCGTCCACCGTTGTCTAAGCCATATAATGAAAAATGCTAAATCCCTGTGCAAAAAGCAGTAAATAAATTTATTTTCTTTCATAAAGCAGACAATCATATTTATGGCAACAAATTAATCATGAGGATTTATGACAATGATTTTATTGTTATTTCTGTCTCAGTGCACCCAAGAACTACAAGCTGGCCATGCATGTTTTTGGACTTTTGACCACAGCAAGTTCCAGTGTTGAGTTTGATGAAATGCTCCTCTGCTGCACTGTAGTCTTCTCAAGCCCATGCAGCTCTGAAAACATTGAGAAGCACTTCAACAACATCCAGACTTTATTAACCAACATTGGGGAATCCGCTGCTGATGACAGCAAGATTGTTCCTGAGGACCTTGAGGTACACAGTAAAAACATTAAATATGTCTTGAAATAATGTATTTTGCTGACATGGTTAGAATCACTAAGAAAACATCATGTAAAATTTCTTATTTTAGGACACCTTCAGTCAAATGCCTTTTCACGAACATTTCATGGAGGTCATATGCAATGCACCTCTCGACCAAAAAGAGGATCCTAATGTGTACTACAGCGAGACATTCATCTCCTCGTTGGCTGCCTACTTCTTGCCTCATGCAGTTCTCTGGACAAGCAATAAAAAAGATAACTTAAACTTTTTATGATAAAAAAGATAGCTTAAACGTATATTTGGTTATTCACAATAATTTAGGTGTAGAGTTGTACTTGACCGAATAGTATGTATATCAGATGTCAGTAGTACATTTGGCCCATTGCTAGACATGGACAAATAATGTCCATGTGGGTCAGTCAGCTGATCAAACACTTGCTCCATAACAAATACCAAAATCTATTAATTACATACAAATTAAATTTGTTATGCAAATTAATTATTCAAGGGTCGTTGATATGGTCAGTTTTGGTTTCATAACCTTTCCTCTGCTTTCACCATCAGAGCAAATTTTCAACTTTGTACATAGCTTGTGTTCGAAGTACTGTACAGATATGATGTAGAGTATGATGGATGCAGAAATATGTCCTTAAACCATGACCAAACAAGATGTAAAACTACTGTGTTATACTGTATCTTCAGGAGACCTGGGCAGACATGGTGAAGGACCCCCATACCAGCTTTTCTCAACGAAATTTTCTAAGATTTCAAAGAAAACAAGCCAGGTGTTGAATAATTTGGGTGAATACATGCAATCTAATGTTTAAATGTTACAACTTATTACTTACTTTTATTTTATTTGCAGAATTTCACAAAGGACAACAAGACACAGGGAATTATGGAAAAGAGTCAGTGGGACTTGAAGAAAATTCGCTTTAAAGGAAAACGACTGACCAGACTTGATGACTTTATAAGGGCCTACAGAGACACACACAATGCACTTCTAAGGGAATTTAAGGATGCGGAACGTATCATTGTATTTCAATGTGTCTTGGTAAGTGCTATCTGTACTGTACTGTGTGTGTGTGTGTGTGTGTGTGTGTGTGTGTGTGTACACAAACCTGATTCCAAAAAAGTTGGGACACTGTGCAAATTGTGAATAAAAACAGAATGCAATGATGTGGAAGTTTAAAATTTCAATATTTTATTCAGAATACAACATATATGACATATCAAATGTTTAAACTGAGAAAATGTATCATTTAAGGGAAAAATAAGGTGATTTTAAATTTCATTGCATCAACACATCTCAAAAAAGTTGGGACAAGGCCATGTTTACCACTGTGTGATGGACATCTGGATGGGAGCATATTTTGTTCTAGAACTAGAAAATACCTTTCAGCATTGATGGTGCCTTTCCAGATGTGTAAGCTGCCCATGCCACACGCACTCATGCAACCCCATACCATCAGAGATGCAGGCTTCTGAACTGAGCGCTGATAACAACTTGGGTTGTCCTTGTCCTCTTTAGTCCGGATGACATGGCGTCCCAGTTTTCCAAAAAGAACTTCAAATTTTGATTCGTCTGACCACAGAACAGTTTTCCACTTTGCCACAGTCCATTTTAAATGAGCCTTGGCCCAGAGAAAATGCCTGCGCTTCTGGATCATGTTTAGATATGGCTTCTTTTTTGACCTATAGAGTTTTAGCCGGCAACGGCGAATGGCACAGTGGATTCTGTTCACCAACAATGTTTTCTGGAAGTACTCCTGAGCGCATGTTGTGATTTCCATTACAGTAGCATTCCTGTATGTGATGCAGTGCCGTCTAAGGGCCCGAAGATCACGGCCATCCAGTATGGTTTTCTGGCCTTGACCCCTTACGCACAGAGAATGTTCCAGATTCTCTGAATCTTTGGATGATATTATGCACTGTAGATGATGATAACTTCAAACTCTTTGCAATTTTTATCTGAGAAACTCCTTTCTGATATTGCTTCACTATTTTTCGCCGCAGCATTGAGGGAATTGGTGATCCTCTGCCCATCTTGACTTCTGAGAGACACTGCACTCTGAGAGGCTCTTTTTATACCCCATCATGTTGCCAATTGAACTAATAAGTTGCAAAATGGTCCTCCAGCTGTTCCTTATATGTACATTTAACTTTTCCGGCCTCTTATTGCTACCTGTCCCAACTTTTTTGGAATGTGTAGCTCTCATGAAATCCAAAATGAGCCAATATTTGGCATGACATTTCAAAATGTCTCACTTTCAACATTTGATATGCTATCTATATTTTATTGTGAATAAAATATAAGTTTATGAGATTTGTAAATTATTCCATTCCTTTTTTACTCACAATTTGTAGTCTCCCAACTTTTTTGGAATCGGGTTTGTATTTCAATGGTAAGTGCTATGCTTCACACACATTAATATATCACAAAATACAGATATACAAGAAATTACTCATCTTGTAAAACAGACTTAAGAATGCATTTTTCATCTCTGCAGCTGTCCAACTGTCTTCACTACCTTGTTGTAATGAAAACAACAACAACAACAACAACAACAACAAACAATCTTATAGCTCATTACCATGACATTTGGCCAGAAATTCCAAGGCTTTTAAAAAGTATCTGTAACTTTTGTAAGTAGACTACATAACAGTTTCCTCAGCGCCACCATCAGGCCAGTTTGCCAAATTTGCACAAGGCAAGGCAAGGCAAGGCAAGTTTATTTATATGGCACATTTCGTACACAATGGTAATTCAAAGTGCTTTACATAAAAGAAAGTAAAATAATTATGAACAACAAAAAAAAAAAAAAAATTAAAAATAAAATAAAACAAGCAATTTTAAAACTTTGAAAATGATTTAAAAATTGACTTATTTAAAATGAATTTAAAACAGTTAAAAATGAGCATGCACAGAGCATATTACTTAGCCTAAATAAAAGGATAAATCTGTATTTCTAACAAATTTACCACACAAATTAACTTGAACAAATACATAAAAAGTCCTACTATGTGTAATTACATAGAAACACCGCATCCTGAAGGAGAAGTGGAGGCAAAGAAAGCAAAGTAGGAGAGGAATGTATGTTACCTCCATCAACAAGCCATTCAATTTCAAAAGAACAACGGTAACATGAAGCACATTTGGGTGCATTACTTAACCAAGAACACAAACATTTCAAAGATATTTTTAGATTCTAATGCATTTCCTGACTGCAGTCCCAGGGTCAACAAGCACACCTTCTACTCAAAGACAATCACCCTCAGTGGCAGCAGAAGATCCAACGACAGACAGCCAAGAAAAAGAAGTTTTAAAGGTGAACTTGACTGTGCTGTCTTTTTTATGCACTCTTACAATCACAATAGTTTGACAAATTAAAAATATGTGTAAAGCCTCAGAATAACTAAACAGGAACAAATGAGTAATGCACTATTAACATTGTAGTAACTACTTTTAACTACCAAGAATCTCTGACTAATGATTTAGTAAGTAAGAGTGCTAAGTTGAAACTGGTGCTTTACTATCAGCTAATCAATAACTACTATTTTTTTCCACACATACCCAAGAACTACTAAGAAATACTGTATACAGGTTCATAATTAAGTGAAGTGACATACAGCCAAGTATGGTGACCCATACTCAGAATTCATGCTCTGCATTTAACCCATGCAAAGTGCACACACACACACCGTGAACACACCATTTATGCTGCGGCGCCCGGGGAGCAGTTGGGGGTTCGGTGCCTTGCTCAAGTATTGAGGGTGGAGAGAGCACCCCCCCACCAACGAAGGCACCTACAATTCCTGCCGGCCCGAGACTCAAACTCGCAACCTTTTGGATTAAGAGTCCGAATCTCTAACCATTAGGCCACGACTTCCCCAATGTGAATAATGCATAATGTATGATTAATTCTAAAGTAAACCACGTGATGGCCCACTAGTAGTGACTGAATTATTATCAAATTATTCAGAATAAATTTCAAATTATTTGGATAAGTATTCTACAGTGAAAAACATAATAATCCTCTAGTAATCACTGAAATCATTGTAAGCTTTTGAGGGTTTTGAAAAGTATTATTCAGCAGTAATTATTCAGGTGTCACTACATCCTTCTAAACGAATTACTTATTATCTGTATCAGTATTCTCATAGAAAGGGAGAAAAACACAAAGAGCCCAAAGGCAAAAGTCCCATGGACCTCTTTGGAGACATAATTCCCCAAAGGAAATGATCCAAGCCACTAAGTTGATGAAAGAAGCAGTTATCAAGCAAGAAGAAATGTTAAGCATCCTGCACCCTCAAACCTGGCTCAGCAGCAATGAAGTGGATGCAGCTTCGTTGCTCAGACGTTAGAAGTTCCCTTATATAGATGGGTTTCAGTCCTGCCTACTGTATCAGAATCTTCACCAAGGGGGTGTGGTTGGTACACCACAGACACTCTTTGTGCAAGTCATGAACATAAATGACAACCACTGGATCACAGCCAGCAACATTTTCTGAGAACCTAATGAGGTCTGCATATATGACAGCTTAAACACTAACATCACCAAGCAGACAGAGCAAAAAATATCTTGGTTGATTCGTCCACAAGCACCCCATTTTCAAATCAGAAGGCCTTCCGTACAAATGCAGCAGTCATCCAGCACTTGTGGATTGTTTGCATTGGCCTTTGCAACTGTTTTGTGTGATGGAGTCAAACCAGAGGAGTGCCAGTTTCAGGAAAGAAACATGCGACACACACTGTATAGAGCTTTAAAGAACAGAAAGGCTCCAGTGTTCACATACCATTGTATGCAAGCAAAGCCTGAGAGGGCAAAAATTCAGGTGGAGGTTCACTGCATCTGCAGGACCTCACACAATGAAGAGGTGATGGTGCAGTGCAGCAACTGCAATAACTGGTACCACCCCAATTGTGTGTCTGTCCCACACCACTGCAGAAGAGTGGAACTGTAAAAACTGCACTAAAATTACATTTTTAGTTTGTAGTGCTTGTTTGGAGTTTAACCTATTCAAAGTAAACAAAGTTCCTTATTTTCTTGTTATCTTTACACACATACACATACACACACACACACAAACACACGCGCATATATATACATACATATATGGGTGGCTAAAATGATTAGAACACAAATATTTTCAGCAGCAAAAATGGTTTTAAGTCAGTTATTTCAATCTTTTTGCTGTAGTGTGTCAGGAAATATCAGTTTACATTTCCAAACATTCATTTAGCCATTAATTGTAATAATCCAGTGAGATTTTGGTCTGACAACAGTCAGTGCTCCACACAGAGATCTGATCTGATCATCATCAGTCTGTCAGGAATGACACGAAGAACCAGAACAAACTGAGACAGTTTCAATCCAGAAGAACTGTGCCAACGTCTCCAAGACGCTTCAAGAAACCTTCCTCCAAAGCTACCTGAAAACCTTTAAACGCAAAGGATGCTCACACCTAATGTTGAGTTAATTTAGTTATTAGAAGTCAATTGATATATATATAATTATTTTTTAAAGCATTTTACAAAAGTGCCCAAAACTGTTAACAGTACTGTAGCTTTGCAGGAAGGTTTCTTGAAGCATCTTGGAGACGTTGCCACAGTTCTTTCGTGTCATTCCAGACAGACTGATGATGATCAGATCAGATCTCTGTGTGGAGGACTGGCTGTTGTCAGATGAAAATCTCACTGGATTATTACAATTAATGGCTAAATGAATGACAATAAAATAAAATTTCCCACTGACACACTACAGCAAAAGATAGAAATGACTGATATAAAGCCCTTTTTAGCTGGTGAAAACTCTAGTGTTGTAATAATTTAGCCACCACACACACACACACACACACACACACACACACACACACACACACACACACACACACACATATACAGTACAGGTCAAAAGTTTGGAAACATACTATTTTAATATTTTTGAAAGAAGTTTCTTCTGCTCATCAAGCCTGCATTTATTTGATCAAAAATACAGAAAAAATGTAATATTGTGATATATTATTACAATTTAAAATAATTGTTTTTAAATTTATTATACTTTAAATTATCATTTATTTCTGTGATGCACAGCTGAATTTTTAGAAATCATTCTAATATGATGATTCATTATCAAAGTTGGAAACAGTTCTGCTGCTTAATATTTTTTTCAGAACATGTGATACTTTTTTAGGATACTTTGATGAATAAAAAGTAAAAAAAAAAAAAAAAAAGAAGCTATGTTTTTAAAAATATAAATATTTTGTAATAACAATATACACTACTGGGGTGCTTTCCCAAAAGCATCGTTAGCCAACAATGGTCGCAAGTTCCGTCGTTACCAACATAGTCTAACGATTCGGTGTTTCCCGAAACCATAGTTCAAACGAACATTCGCAAACTGCAATCCAAACTTGTGTCGTTGGAACAACAGCTCTTCACCTGTGGTTAGAGGCTTATGGTGCGTTCAAGTCCTCCTGGGAATTTCGTACGTACGAGGAGGGAAGTCGTGCTGACGACGTGAGGTGCGTTCAAGTCAGTTTCGTCGGAGCAAGATGGCGCTGTACCTTCTTTTAATGAATACAGCACCTGGGTAAATGGTATTGTCATACCACGATCCCAGTACAACTGGTTATCATGGAAAAATGCTAAACGGAGAGATTCAAAAAAATGTTAAAGCCATGTGCAATGTTGCGAATCAAACCATTTCTCGTCTAAAGGTGAACAAATGTTAGGATTTTTAGTTGTAATTCATTAACTTGCTGCTTATAACAAGATTAATGATGATCATGATAAATGACAGTTTATAGACTAGTAAACATTGAAATTCAATTAAAATTTACCGTCAACTACAGACGTTGCATCCATTGATTCAACCATGTTAATCACTGACACGCCCCCAACTCGTACCCAACTTTTGCTGACTGAAGATTTGCTGAGTCCCAGGCCATCACCCACCACCTCCATAAAATTTCTAACAGCATGATAATGCAGTGTAGCTAACAACTGAACTTAAGGCGCTGTTTCTTCTTATTGCCCTCTGAAGATGTGAAGCCTGATGTTTGAGGCCCAGGCAGGAGGGGGTCTGATGTTGAAAGACCAGACTGGAGAGGGCCTGATGTTAGAGGCCCAGGGTGGAAAGGGCCTGATTTTGGAGGCCTGAACTTTGAAGGCAAAGGCCTGGTTGATGACCATGTATCTATACCTCCAAGGATCCTTACAATGCAACAGGCCCCAGGATGGCCAAAACGTGCTGCAGCCCTCCGTTTTGTCACACTTGCGAAGTCCCTCCACTTATTCCTGACTTCTTCTGGACTTTGTTCGTATCCATAACCAGCATCATTTATTTTTCGAGTGATTTCTGCCCAGATTTTATTTTTTGTCAATATTCGTAATGCAGTATTTTTTCAGCTTTGAAAATATCTGGACTTTATTATTTTCCACCTCCTCCAAAAGAACTGCTATTTCATGCTTTGAAAATTGGGGTTTTAATGTCATTTTCATTAACACATGGCTGAATGGCAAGGAGACTTAAATAGGAGAAATTGAGCAAAATAAGCAACAGAACAAATTAATGATTCGTTATTATTACTCGACTCCTACGTAACGTCATTTCAAAAGCGTAATTTGAGTCGAGGAAAAGAGAAAATAAAACCATATTACTGTAGGTGGCGGTATGTGCTCATGGCACCAGTCAGCCATTAGATCGAAGAAGAAGAAGAACGACAGCTCAAACCAACGTAGTTAGAACGATGGAGCTGCGACACAGGTACATGGTTTCGGGAAACAGTCGTGACTAGCCAGTAAACTCACACAACGAATCATCTTACTATCCTATTGGTCTTGAGCAGGAGCGCTTCACCGACATGATAAATATATCTTCAGTAATTTTTTTTTCTTTCTTTTTTTTTTTAAATAAAATCAATACTTTTATTCAGCAAGGATGTGTTAAATTGATAAAAAGTGATAGTAAAGAACATATATTATTACAATATATATTAATAGACTGGATGTATTTTTTTTTTCAATAAATGCAATTTTTTAACCTTTTATTCATCAAATATATTAGACAGCAGAACTGTTTCCAACACTCATAATAAATCAGAATATTAGAATGATTTCTAAATGATCATGTGATAGACTGGATGTTACATGTGACACTGAAGGCTGGAGTAATGATGCTGAAAATTCAGCTTTGCATCACAGGAATAAATTATTTTTTTAAACTATATTCAAATAGAAAACTATTATTTTAAGTCGTAATAATATTTCACAATATTACTGTTTTTTTTCTGTATTTTTGATCAAATAAATGCAGGCTTGATGAGCAGAAGAGACTTCTTTCAAAAACATTAAAAATAGTAATGTTTTCAAAACTTTTGATATGTACTGTATATATATATATATATATATATATATATGTATATATATATATATATATATATATATATATATATATATATATATATATATATATATATATATATATATATATATTCTTTGAACAGGTTGAACTATACACACACACACACACACACACACACACACATATATATATATATATATATATATATATATATATATATATATATATATATATATATATATATCAGTATATATATATATTTAGTTCTCTGAGTCCTGTGATCTTGAAAAGATGCTGAAAAGATGATTATTGTAATATATATATATATATATATATTTCTTCTATATGCTTTTGTATATATATTTCCACTTGACTTTTTTGTACCATAACGTGTTGCGAGAAGCCTTGCTTGTGCAGCTGTAACTATCCTGCCATGTTCAGGTCCACATTCAAACATAATTTGTGCAATAATTTTTCATTAGTTTTAAAAAATGTCACAATGGGTAAATATTCAATACATTCGCACTGAAAAATATACAGAAAAATCCTTCTGAAATGAGAATGATGCCATAGAACCTTTTGGATGGAATACTGGATTGACTTGTTGAATTGTTGAGAAATTCTACAAGTCACCATAATGAAGATATGTGCCACAATATACAAATTAGTACTACAACCACTACTAACAGTAATATCTTTGTGACAGTGGTAATCTTGTTGAATCAGGACAATAACATAAGATTAGTGATAATGGAAAAGTACAGTTATATGGACAATTTATAGTACATCACAACACTGAAAGTTGTATCTGGAAGACCAGATACAATATTATATTGGAATAGGCTACATAAATGTTTCTTCAAATTAACATTAGATATTAACATTAACATTAAATATTTGTAAACATTCACCTGTAAGTCATGACATGTTAATGTTATATGTCAAGACCGAGAAACCACACACACAAGGCAAGATGAGAATTACCAAAACCTTCACTAAGCCAAACATAATGTCAAATACACAGTCAATATCCAAACCTCATGGTTATCACAAAGCCAGCCAAAAGTAGAGTCTACAGGTTAGTTTGTATGACAATATAGCAAGGAAAATAGTATTGGTCATGAATTTGGCATGCGGTTATTTAAGAATGAAACATTAAAGTAAGATGAGAATCACAACAGTGGTATCTGGGGATATGTAAACCAATAATCTGGTGAAGTTTGCAGAAAACTATTTGATTTTCTTTTTTTATGATTTTTTAAAATGTCTGTATAGCAACGTAAATTGCATTGGTCAGGATTTAGTAAGCAATTATTAAAAAATCATACAGTAAAGTGACAGAACATTTACCACAGTGGTACCCTGAGAGATGTAGAACATGAATCTGGGGGAGTTTTCAGAAAACTATTTGATTACATTTTTTAATGATTTTTTAAAATGTGTTCATGTAGTAATGTAACTAGCATTGGTCAGGATTTTGGTAAGCAAATATTACAAAAATATACAGTAAAGAAAGATGACAATCACAACAGTGGTATGTGGGGCACACTTTAAATAAGAAAATGAATGCTGAATGTCAAGTTGGTCTAAGGTAAAGAGCTTTGGTCATGCTTTATAGCAATACATATTCACCAACCACATACCAGGCAAGAATGACGACAATCAAACCGTTTAGGGTGGGGTGTTGGAGCCTCAAAGTTCCATAGGAGCGTGGCGTATTTTGACCAATCTCCTGCTTAAGCACGGTTTTTTTGGGAATCAGAGACTGTAAAACAAACGGTGAATGTTTCTTGTCTTGGTGATTCTTTTCACTAAAGGACTGTAAGTGGAAGAAAGCCGAAAAGCCATAAAGCAAGCTTACAGTTGAGTAGCGCCGCCGAGCAACTAAGAAATCTTGGAATACCAGCAGGACATGAGTTTCAAGCTGACAGTTGATGAAGATTGATGCAAGCAGGAGACTTTGAATAAGAAAATGAAGTTGGTAAGAGAGATGGCTGAGTATAATAAGATCCATCTCGAGCTGCAAGCTACTGATAAATGGTTTAGAGTCTTTTAAAGCTCAACAGCTCCAATGTTTAAGATGTAAAGACGTTTCTTTTGGGGAAATTATGATCATGTTTCATTTTTTTCTTTTCTTTATGTTTTTCTAATCTTTAAAAGGTATTAATCTTTTGTGGTTTAAGAATTGATGTATGCTTTGTTTGTTTAATGTGATGTAAAAGGACGCGCGGTTGCATTTTCCAGCGTGCTTGGGAGATGAAATCGGCAAACCCGAGAGCAGTGTTGATTTTGCAGTGCATGAAGGTGTGACTTCTGTGGTTGAACCGAACACTTGTACCTATACAGAAGAAGGTGTTATAGATATTTTACGTATTAAGCATGTGTAAAGGTTGCTCACCACCCCTGCCATTCTTCCATTTGAACTTTGGATATACTCTGTATTAGATGTGATGAAGGTCATGTACCTCTGTTTGTGTATGAATAGACGTGATTACCAAATAAGGGAGAAATGTATGGGAGGAATACAAAATGGATATGCAAGGCTATAAAAGGGAGAGAAAATCCTGAGTGTGGGGCCACGCACTTCGATGGTGAAGACTTACTCGCTTTTATTTTTTCATTTTTGATTTCTTATGAGTTATTGTCTATTAATAAAGCGAAACCATAACAAATGGTGATGCGAAAAACTGTATTAAACGATAAAGTCTCTGAGTAATTCATTTATGAATAATAAATCATTATAAAGTGAATAATCCTATGAGCTTCAAGTGCAGGACCGAACTCAGCTGAGCAGTAGCATGGTGGCACATCTTCTCATCCACAGGATCAGACCCTCAGTGGGCGGTTAAAAGAAAGACAGATTCATCAATGAACTGTCAAATGGAGGAGAAGGGAAATATGGTGCTCCATTGATTTAGTGACTTTTACCCCGAGATATTAACTCACACAGGGCACATTGCGAGAACAAGAGTCTGGTTTGGAGATTGCAGAAAACAATTTGATTTTAACTTTTTATGATTTTTCAAATATGACTGTATAGTGAGAAGGGGAAAGATAGCATTTTTTATGATTTTGGCATGCAATTATTAAAGAATGATACAGTAAAATGATATGAAAATCACCACAGTGGTATGTATGGACATGTACAACAAAAACAATTTATTTTTTTATTATTTTTATTTTGTTCTTTATTTTGTCATGCAGTTATTAAATAATGAAACAGTGAAATTACATGAAAACAGTTTGATTTTGTCCTTTTTAATAATTTTCCCCCCTCACTTTATGTTGATGTTCTCCACATAAGCAGGATACACCATACAATAGCACTGAATGATAACATGCACTTATAACACTTAAAACGTGAATGAATTCCGTCATTCTTAGAAAAATAAAAATCCATGGATCCAACTGATTTAGAATAATGTTAACTGTAAGTAGAAAGACAGTTGTACAAAACATAATCCAAATTATGCATTCATTTAGCAGCATTCCACATAAAAAAAGAAAAATAAAATAAAGAAAAAAATAATATCCAAAAAGTATTTGAATCCCACAAACAAAAAAACATAAATAATATACCCCTAAAAAATACACAATTATACAGTAAAATAAATGGCCTGACAAACATTAAATAGAACGGCGCTGGTGGATATGATATATAAATTGAAAGAAACAAACGAAGGAGAGTGGATTGTACTAAAAGAGAAGACGGTGTGGGTAGCAACCGTCGAGTAAGTCAGGCTCGCGCAGTGAAAAACAGCTAGAGCGCAGGGACCAGCGTGACTGCAGTGAAGGAGGTCTGGTGTGTGCTGTGTGGATATGTTCAGTTCTCAACGAAGCTCCCCCGCAGTTATGATCTTAATCTACATGCCTTCTGCTGCCATTTCTTCTGAAGTTGTTTATATCTGCCACAAACAATACAATTCATACATGAACTTTACAAGCACATAAAAGTAGTAGGCCAGCACTAGCACCTCTCACAAACAAAGTCAACATCGCCCTCCGTTCTTTTCAAAGCTTTCACTACTTTCCTTATATACCGCAGTTGCCTGCGGGGACTTGTAGTGGCCCAATACCATGGTTCCTTACCTACATTAACATAGAATCGTTAGCCGAAAAAATCAACCACATCATAATTTGAGCAAGTTCTTACACGAAAATTAATAATTTTGCAAGCCTAACTAAATACTGGAGCCCTAGTTTTTTTTTTTTTACTTCATGTAGATCACAAACCTCAGAAATCGGTTGAATAAATTAAACGTGGTGTGTTTTTATCACCCGTTTCCAATCCATTTATTCACGCGTGACGTGTCGCAGGTTGCCGTCGCCCCGCGTCGGCGATGACGTCATCACAGCGCGCGCTCTTGTTTTTAAAGTTGTTTATATGAGGAGTGTTGTAAGACGGTTATATGATTCTTATCCTGTAGACATGTTAGAACATCCTGTGTTTGTGCATCAGGGTGTGGAATGTGTACTGTAGGTGTGAAACTTTAGGAATCTTATCCGAGTTGTAGGTTTGTCAATATTGATCAATCAGTCGTATCTGACATAAAGATCAGCGAATCAAACTGTGACCACAAACACCAGTAACTTAAATTAATTACATGGTAATAATCAGCAATATGCTTTCACACAAATAACTTTATTTATTGAATGTTTCATTATGTGTTGACACAAATAACTTATTTTAATTTTTCATTTATACAACACTGCACTGAGTCGCTAAAAAAAGAAATGCGTAGAGATGTTATTGCTTGATGACGTCAGGAACCGATGAATCAGCTTTCTGAACCGGTTCAATGATCCGATCTGTCAGAGAAAGAACCGGTTCAGGAAATGAATCGGACTTTGTATCACTAGAACTGAAACAAACAAGGGGAACTTAAAACACACAGAGCAAACAAAAAAGGTTAATGTAATGAACACCTGAACAGAACGCACACAATCATCTCAGTAACCATGACAAACTACAGACTGACAACAACTAGAACAAAGAAACAAAGTCAATGAAAATGAAACTAAATGAAGCACAGAACTGATAATACTTGACAACAGGTTATCAGGAGTTATGATGCTGATGACTGTTGAAACGTTGATCATCAGAGTCTGTGAAAGAGAGAGTTCATTACACGCTGGAAAATCATCTCTGAAGCTCTTTTTAAACAGCAGCTGATGCAAATAATCCTTTCCTGTCGAGCCACAGCACATATCAATGAGTCAATGTCTTCTTTACTGTGCGGCAGTGTGCAGCTACTGCTTGTGTATCAAGATATAACTGATGCTAATCATTTCCAGAACACTATCAGTAAAACTATCAGTGAAACACTTCAGTGTGCAGAAGGAAAAGAATAGGTCTATAAACTGTGTTCAGTCTTAGCAGATGTGTGTTTGACAGAATTGATCACTCTCACACTGAAGAACATGTTTCAGGCTACTAAATGTAAAGCAGCAACAGTCTTCGTTACACACAGACATAAGCAGTGCAGCTCTAGCAGTCTCTAAACTACTCGGTCAGTCAGATCAGAGGGGAAGTTAAAACCACAGGAGGACAGCTGAGAGTATGAAGAGAAGAGTTGAGAGCAAATCATGAAGAGAAAATCCGATCAGAGAAAGAGAAAATGTCTGAGTGTCATCTGTGTCTGCTGGGACTGACCAGCTCCTCTTCCGCCTCTCTCACAGGTAAAGAAATCTGTGTTTTAGACGATGAGTGTCCAAGGAGACATTCAGTGGACTTAAGCAGTCTGATGAAAGAGTTCATCTGAACACCATCGGATTTATTCTTGTGTTTGATACAGAACGGGCTGCTTTATGTCCTGCTACTGCTTGTGTATCAAGATAGAACAGTTGCCTACTCATTTCAGAACACATACTCTGTTGTTGAATTCATCATCTACAAGAGTGTGTTATAGCTGGAAACTAGCTCTGACTGATTCAGAAATAATTTGATGTTATTTCTGGAGAGTAGCAGTAATGAAACTGCTCAAAGAAAAGTACTGTGATCAGTGAAACACTTCTGCTTTTTGTATGATGGTATGTTTATGTTTATAAACTGTATTAATATGCAACATGTGTGATCCTCAGATATTCACTGTGTTTCAGGTACGAACAGGAGTCAGATGATGCTCATGCAACCGTCATCAGTTCTGGGAGGAATATAGTGCAGATCTAGCAGTCTAATAATGCTCTTTGTGACTGCAAATCAGAGGAAGTTAAAACTATAACGGTTTCAATCATACGGCAGCAGTTGAAGAAAAGAGTTGAATTTAAAGGGATAAAGAGGAAAGACAGAAGAAGACAGAAACATGATGACTGAGTGTCATCTGTCTGCTGGGACTGCTGCTCCTGACATCCAACAACATCTCACACCAAGAAGAAATATGGATCTTACATCTGTAATGGTACTGGTGTGGGTGGAAACCAAAAACAAGGAACTGATGCTCGTGTTTATCTGCATGTTCTTCATGGTAAGTTGATGATTATTTGGTCAGTTTAAAAAGTATTTACATTTACATTTACATTTACATTACATTTAGTCATTTAGCAGACGCTTTATTTGTGAGTGAAGCTTACAAATGGGGACAATGGAAGCAATCAAACAACAAAAGAGCAATGATATATAAGTGCTATAACAAGTCTCAGTTAGCTAAACCTTCTGCTTTTTATGATGGTATGTTTACTGTTTTCATTTATTAATATATAACATAATGATCACTCAGATATTCTTGGTGTTTCAGGTGCCAGTGGGTAGATGAGACTCATGTGTTCATCAGTTCTGGTGAAATAGATTGTGTCCGTCTGCCCTGTAATAATGCTCTTCATGACTGCAGATCAACTACATGGCTCTATAACAGGATTCAGAGATTCAGGAACAGTTGAACTGATCAATTTAGGGATAAGAGTGAAAGACACAGAGAGAGATGAGTGAACTGAGTCTGGGGTCTGACTGCTCTCTAGACATCAACAACATCTCAACAGAAGATTATGGATCTTACAGCTGTCAGACAATGGTGGTGTGGGTCAACACCAACTAGGAAATGGCAGCACATGTTTATCTGCATGTTCTTCAAAGTGGTAATTGCTTCTATGATCAGTTTAAAAGTATTAAAAAGCAAATTCTTCATTTAATCTCTCCTGATGATTGAAAGAGTGTGTGATGTGTGTGTTGTGTGTGTGTTTTCAGTCTCACAGACTGAGATCAGTCTGAGTCTCTCTGTGACTCTAATACTTCTGTCAGCTGTATTCATATCCTCGAGTCTCTTGTGATGATTCCCCGGTCCAGTTCTGAGAGAGAATTCAAAAGCTGTTCTGGAGTGAGAATCAGGCTGGTGTTAAACTGAATAGGATCCAGACTCCAGATATCAGATATCAGCCTCATCAGGACACTGTATCCATCTCTCTGACTATACTTACTCCTGAATAGAAGATCCACAACAGAGAGTGGAGATGTGAAGTTACTAAGAAGATCAACTCAAGACCTCAGTCACATACACTGTATCAAGAGTTCAGGTGAAAAGAAACAAGCTCATAAATCAGTTTTCAGACTCTCATAATGTTAACATTAAGGACGTTAAGTGCCCCATTGGAAGCAGAAAAACTGAGAAACAAAAGCTTCTTTCAGTCTGACAGGCGAAACTCAAAGCACTGATGCAAGCCTAATGAACAGCAATTCAGAAACTGCTGCAGGGAATGAAGGAAATGAAACCTGACATGCCAAAAATTAACTTTTATGCTGAATGTGATCAAAGTTAAAAATATGATTGTGTATGATAATGCAGTTGTCAAAAGTTAAAAAATATGATTGTGACAATTTTTAGTACCCGGGGACCAAACCTTTCCAAAGCCCTGATAATTATACCAGAGTTTAAGACTAAAGTTAATGTGGTGGGAGTGTTGTTGAACATAATGCGCTTGTTTTGTTTGATACAAAGCAGTCCACATTATATTATAATGTATTCTCAGAACATAAGTCTCAACAAGGTCAAACTTGTGTTTGTTGATAGAAAAACTAAGAAAACAACAACAAAACAGATAGAGTCTCCATGAGTTGTAGAAGTCATATTTTATTATTACATTCAGAGGAAATTTAAAACTGGTCTACCAGTAAATATGCTGAAACATTAAGCAAACATTATAAACATGTATTTTACTTCCCTTCATTCCAAATGTACATTAATGGTATTCAATGCAGAAATAAAATGGGAAAATAACATGTATATAAAAAAAAAAACATATATGGCAATGGCAACCCTATATATATATATATATATATATTTGTAGAGAGTCTTGTGAGACAGAGTAATGAGGGGTTAGTTGTAACGTGCATGCATGGCGGTGGCCATAATTCATTCTGGAATACGCATACAGTACATTCTCCTTTCACATACACATAGAATGTATGTCTGAAGAAAATATGTGTATGTAAGAGAAGAAAGTAGCCTATGTATGTGTGAGAGAGAGAAATTATAAGTGGAAGCGAATTAGATGAAGTATTTCAGCAAGCTATCTGGGTTTAAAAATAATAATAATAATAATAATAATAATAATAAATATTATCGTTGCGAAAAGGTTACTTGGCCTAGATCTCTTGGCGAGAGTTGTGATTGAGGGCCTTGAATGTATAGTCAATATGCGCCAGATACACGTATTATAAAAAGCGTCTATGATTTATTTAATTTTTTTCTTAATTTAAGTGTGAATAAGCGGGGGAGGTTGGAAGTTAGGGACAGCGATATCTTTATATTATTTCCTTAACTCAAGATTTGGCCTCATTGCGGTTTGTTTATTTATTTATGTTTTGTTTGTTTGTTTTTTCAATATCTGGCAACGCCAGCATAACTGACAGTAATCAAAAACGACCAGGTTCAGGTTATTCCTGACAGGATGCAATTTGGTAACACAAATGTAATGACCATTATGATATATTATCTTTAAGACAGATGCACTGAAGACGGACACAGAGGAGAGAATAGTCACGCATAAACTGAAAATACTGTACAAATTCATTAAAATACTTAAAGAAAACCATAATTATGGAATTACTGTGGGGGTGAATATGGATGTATTTCTGAGGAAGGGGTATTTGTCTTCAGAAAGTTTAGGATGACATTTTCTTTTTCCTCTTGCCGTCGTAACACATTAGTGTTAATTAGCAATAACTCAGGAAAACCTGCTAGTGTTCTATGAGCGCCGCAAAGTGTGTTTACACTCAGAAAGAATTCGTCTTGGTGTCAGGAGCTTCCAGTACAGAAAGTACAAACAAAGTGAAGACATACATATAATTAAGGTAATAAAACTAATAATATTAAAGAGTAATAATAAAACATTCTATTCAGCCAGATCCTGATGCTTTTTGTTTACTCAGAAGTCAGTTTATATACATGTTGCATATTTTTTTTGTTTGTTTGTTTGTTCAAGGTTAGTTTGGCCAGTAACAGAGCAAAATAAACATTTAATAAATGTAAAAATAAATAAATAAATAAAAGTAATGAAAACGAAACAAACTGCAACGAGTATGGGAATTGGCTCATTTGATTGTAAAATAAATAAATAAATAAAATCGGAAATTGGAATCGGTCACGAAATATCCTGATCAGTGCATCCTTAACTCAATTAGGATTTAGACCTACCCCGAAGACCTGACAAAGCATGGTTCATTTCAGTTTTATCTTTGAACCATTGTACCTATTTTAGCAAAATGGTTTATCATTTTATTACAATACAATGTTACAGAAGCCAACAATGAAAAACAACAATAGGAGTCTCTTATTGATTGATTGATTGATTGATTGATTGTGGCAAGGCCTGTGAAAAGTAAAAAAAATAAACCACTGGCCGAACCGGACCAGCAGAACATTTCCTTAGTGTTAAGCCCTGACAATACAATCAAAATCAGTGTCTTAACACTTGAACACAGATCTGTAGAACACGTAGGTTACATAATGATATGATAAAGTTAAAAACTTAAAATACATACTTGAAAAGAAAACAGGATTACTTTGAATAGCATCACTATAAAATTGTAAGGAAGAGCTGAGCAAGTCTTGCACATGTATTTCCTGGTCTGAGAGTGACTTCATGCTTAAACAGGAAGTAATGGATACCACAAAAAAGGAAGAAATATATGTATGTAAAAGGAGAATGTATGTGTGTGAAAGCATAAAATAAATGTTTGTGAAAAGAGATTGTAAGTGTGTGAGAGTGCCAGAATGAATTATGGCTTGTACAGCCCCTCATACGTACACATGGTTTCAATATTTCCACACATGCTAGCAAAACAAAATTGACTGTTTACTAGTTGCCATATCGACACTAAAGTATATAGAGAAAAAACTGTGCCAAAATTAAAAAAAATCTTTTGAAGATATCGCTGAACATTTATTTTACCATAGTAAGTACATTTTCATACATGAGTTTTTAGTATTTATTTAAAATGGGGAATTAAATCTTCTATTATTTTTTAATCTCCAATCTGTTATTTATCAGTTTAGTTTTTAATGCTTTGATAACTAGCAGAAGACAGTAATCAGTTTTAAATCACAGATTTAACAGATCTGCCTCGTTGTAACACTGCGTTACAGTCTGATGTTCTGTGACAGTAACAATGTAATTTACACTGTTTACTTTAATGTATTTTAATGAGAAACCACGAGGAACAGGTGACAAAAGACTGACAGTCAAAGTTTAATGTTTTGAAATGATTATTTCAAGAAATGTAAAGGATTTTTGCTTGTTTATGTGGGCCGTCACAAGCATGGATGCAGTTTGTTGATTGTCAAACTCTAAAATCAGATCCTTTTTAATAATATTTTAAGCTGTGATATGGTCATGTTACAATGTACCCCACCTACGGGGCATGTTGTCACATTTCACTTCCATTTTTTGAGGGTATATAAAGAAAAAAAGTATACACTAATTATGGAACAAAGCAATGTATTTGTACTAGACAAGTGTAAAATTACTGTGGATAAAATTTTGTAAAAAAAATTAATGGTAACATTTTCTAAGAAGCCCGTATTTATAATACATTATAAAGGCATTCTAAAGACATTATAATGAATGCATAATGCATTATAGAAAAACTTATAATATGTTGTATCATCTCATGAATATTCATAAGAACAGTTTTAAAGAGCAGGTCAGATGGTATTTTAAAGTGTCCCAATATTGTTTTGGAGTCCCCTACATCAGGTTTAAATGCATCTAAGGTCAGAAAACATTGTAATTTTCTCAGAATATACCATTTAATATTGGAGTCATTTGCCAATGATTAGAAATCAAAGCCCCTCCCTTCCCTCAAGCCCACTTTCGCTCAGGTTTGGTCCAGCTGGCCAAACCTGTTGTGATTGGCACAGAGATGAGCCTCCTGAGCCAGTTAGCCAAGCCTTTACATTGACAAAGCACCTTTTACATAAAACAATAATATAGTCAATCCGTTTATGAGCCAGGACATGAAATACAAAAGTATCTTATGCAAACAGATCGCGTGCTCCATTGTGCCAAAGTTTAAGCTGCTAAACTGTAGACTTATCTAGATTGGATACTGAGCGGTACTAACATATTCATCTCCTTAAACAATACAGTTTGTAAACGAAAATATGTCTACTGAACGATTTGAAGAACGACAGATTTATTTGATTACAGGAGCACCAGCCGCATTCCACTCATCTCTCCCCGCGATTAACCCTGTAACTGCCAGTGAAGCACAATAAGCAGCAGTTTCACGAATTATTATAAAGTCTGTGTGATACACTACATTCTTTAT
>NW_024879293.1:830638-909890 GCF_018340385.1 Cyprinus carpio | reverse complement strand
CAGTGAGTTGAATTGTAAAAAGGGCTGGGTTAATAAGATAAATATTCATATTTAACACTGTAAAGAAAAGCATTTTGATTGGAGCATGTAAATTACCAGTTTGGACGTGGTAGGTACGTTTTTTAAAAAACGTTGGAAGAGACATACGAACGTGAAAACAACGTTTCTACAACGTTGTGAAAAAACGAATTTATAACGTCAAAAAAACGACATTTGCCGTATTAAATACGTAGCAACTATGATGAATTGGTTTCATTTTCTATAGTATGTGTTCAAGACACATCCATTGAAGTTGTGTAATTAATCTGTGTGTGTGTTATAAATTAATTTATTAAACATTTGCTTCTCAAACAGAAAGCTGCATCCTAAAATTCAGATGATCAGTACCGACTCCTTTTCTTTCAGTTTATTTTCGTGAATTTAAATGTGTGCAGTCTTCCGTTTGAGAGACATCCAGAGATAAGATTTGTTGAACTGAAAAAAGGCTCTGAATGAGGAGTCGATTATTCTTCTTGATGGAATCGATTCCTTTGGATTCGGACTCTCGATTCCCAGCGCCCCCACATTCCCACATTCCCACATTTCCCAGCCCTGCAGCGAGGACACTACGCAATAGAAAGAGAGAAGAAAGAGTAGCTCGCTGGATTTGATCCGTTTTATGTCCTAGAAAACATCTGTACAGGTAGGCTATAACTTTAACACAGACTCTCTTAATTTTAACACTCGTGGACATTGTTTTTGTATATTTAATCCAATCTGATCCGTCTGAGAGATATGAGAATAACTGTCACGCCTAAAGCAGGCCTTCTAAAGCACAGAAAAAAAAATATAGCGTTTTTAAATACTTATAAACTCTCTTTTATAGTGGACAAGACCGCGAGTATGTTTTCAAAGAGGGGTTATTGAACACAAATCTGTTTCTGAAAGTGTTTTTCGTATTTCCGCTTCTGTGTGAGGCTGTTTGTTTTGTGATGAGAAATCGAAAGTATTTTTAACCAGACATTTCTCAGTCCGCTAAAGTCTGACGTCACCGCTTCCGTGTTCAATCAGATATCACGAGAAAGCAACAAAAGGTGCTAATATACACTCACAATTATGGAATTACATTTGCTTCTTTAAAAATGAACGAAACTTTATAAAACTGAACGTAACTTTATAAAACTGAACGTAACTTTTTCAGAAACTATCAAAAATATGCCATTACAAAAGAACAAAAAACACAAATGAAAATAAAAAAATGAAACTCAGTCGCACAAATTTAACAGGCCCTTCAAATATGCTTCATTCTTTGTTAATGTTTTCAAAGATTCGTTTTCGCTAATCTTTCTATTTATTTATAATTTTTTGTTTGAACAAAAGGGTCTGGCTGCAGACTTGCACTTGCACTCTCAGACACTTGCTCTTCCGGTAGTGACATTACTTGCAGTCTTTATTTTATATTTTGTTCTATTTATTTATAATTTTTTGTTTGAATCTCTCAACATTTTACAACAGCAGCCAGGTGTTGAAGACAAGAAAAAGAAACTAAATTACGGAGTCACTTGCAATCGCCACTTGACACTCTCAGCTACCTGCGACGTCATTTGCAACCAACACAACATCGTGCATGTTGCCAATGGAGACAAGACGCTGTGGTGATTTAAATGATTAAAACTAAATTAGTAACATCACGTACAGGGGTCGCAAGAAAAAAAAGACCCGCAAATCCGTGGCCACAAAACAGCAGAATATTGAATTCAATGCGCAAAGTCTCTCATTAAGCGTTTTCCTCCGTTAGAAAAAATAAACACTTAATACGGCTTAAATGTATTAAGATGCTATTCAAATATCAAATTCAATATAGTTTATTAATATAACGAATAATGTATAAAACATGGCAAAACAGGAAGCGCAAAACATGGCATAATGTGGCATAATAATAGACTAAGAAGATAAAGAAGAAGCTCAATATGCTCCTCTTCATTATTAAAATACATAACTAATATGTACAGGCAAGCAGGTGGGCCCAGAATAAATGCAACATGCAAAGTTTCGCGTTAAGCGTTTTTCCATATAGAATAACTGTCTACAGCTCTTTTATTTCTTTGTCTTTGTCCATTAAGATATATAACTCATAATGAGAGACTTTTCTACGGGAGGAAATAAAACGCTTAACGAGAGACTTTGTGCATTGCGTTCATATTCTGCTGTTCTGTGGCTGCGGATTTGCGGGTCTTGTCTTTTTCTTGCAGGGTGGGCACCCTGTACGTTACGGTACTAAATTAGTTTTAATCGTTTAATCACCACAGCTTCTTGTCTCCATTGGCAACACATATGATTTGTGTTGATTGCAAGTGACGTCGCAGGTAGCTGAGAGTGCAAGTGACGATTGCAAGTGACTTCGTAATTTTGTTTCTTTTTTCTTGTCATCATCACCTGGCTACTGTTGTAAAATGATGAGAGATTCAAACAAAAAGTAATCAATAAATAGAACAAAATAAAAAAGACGGATGTCACTAGCGGAAGCGGAAGTGTCTGAGAGTGCAAGTCTGAGAATGCAAGTGCAAGTCTGCAGCCAGACCCTTCTTCAGATTTCGCTTAAGTTTCGCAGTTTTTCATTTGGTGTTTTGACACAAACCTCTCGTGGGGCGGCCTTAACAGTGATCTACTCTGATTGGATAGTGAGCTTTTGATGGACAAGGTGCTCTCTGACCGGGAAGTACAGACGCCACTCAGTGGCGCGCCACATTGGAAAGCTCTCGCGGTGATTTGTATTACTAAATATGTAAATAATATTTGGCCTTCGATCGTCTCAGTCTGTAAAGATGAGCTCTTGTCCTTCAAGGCAGCTTGAAGTAAGCTTGTGTTACTGAATGACAATAATAACTGCTGCACACTGTAACATGAATAAAACTTGTATCGATGTTATTGGTTACTTCAGTAACACAAGCTTAATTCAAGCTGCCTTGAAGGACAAGCGGAGGAGGAAGATGATGCCGCTCCGTGTCTCTCCTGAGAGCTCATCTTTACAGACTGAGACGATCGAAGGTCAAATATTATTTACATATTGAGTAATACAAGGCACGACGTATTGCATACAAATCACCGCGAGAGCTTTTTTTCTTTTTCTTTTTTTATTAATGCAGAGAACAAAAACATACAAAAGTAATAAAGTATAAATAAAGTATAAACATACATCACATAATATCAACCACAAAAAAAGAAGAAGAAAAAAACAAACAATAAAGAATAAAATAGAACTAAAGAAAAAGAGGGCCAAAATCTAAACAAAATTACACAAGGAGATCAAAGGCAGAGCAAATTCTAACAGTCCTTATAGCTTTTTATTAGTAGATAGACTGGCAAAATCTTACTTGACAAACACACCAATATAATCCCAAAGTTTCTGAGTGTAGTGACATGATCAAAATAAGTGAACAGTTTCTTCAGAACTCGAACAAAATGAGCTTGTAAAATCAATGTCAGATTTAAATCTTTGTATAAACTTCTTTACAGGGTAGAACCTGTGTATGAGCTTAAAATAAATTTCTTTCACTTTGTCTGTGAAAAAGAATTTTTTGCGGTAGAGACCAGATTTAATCACTGCGAGAGCTTTCCCAATATGCGCGCCACTGAGTGGCGTCTGTACTTTCCAGATCAGAGAGCACCTGGTCCATCAAAAGCTAACTATCCAATCAGAGTAGATCACTGTTAAGCCCGCCCCCACGAGAGGTTTGTGTCAAAAAACCAAACGAAAAGCTGTGAAGCGTAAGCGAAATCTGTGGCAATGCATTCAGAATCCAAATTAGCGAAAACGAATCTTTTGAAAACATTAACAAAAGAATGAAGCATATTTGAAGAGCCTGTTAAATTTGTGCAACTGAGTTCATTTTTTTTTCATTTTTCATTGTGTTTTTTCTTCTTTTTGTAATGGCATATTTTTGATAGTTTCTGAAAAAAGTTACGTTCAGTTTTATAAAGTTACGTTCATTTTTAAAGAAGCAAATGTAATTCCATACACAATGTGATTATAATACTACCAAAAAATATAATCATAACCTTTAACAACATACCGAAATCACAGATAACCAGACAATGAAAATATAAATAAATTAATATAAAAGGATTTGTGTTTGGGACGCAGTGAGCACGGAGACTGTAGTGTACAGTGAGTTTGAAAAGGGTTATCTTAAACGATTAATATGAATAAACAGTGCTTATAAACAGCTGCTGAGGTAGTATTCTCAAGTGAAGCGAGTTGACCACTTAACAACCGAATAAGACCAGTGCATCTGTTTGTAACTCACTTTATTTTATATAGTGTTTTTTGTTGCTGTTGCTGCTAACTCAACATATTTCTTCATCTCATTAACATCATCATCTCCAGGTCACACTGAACAGCAGATTGTTGTCTCAAGCCAGTGCTGATCAATAACAGTTTAGTTGCAGTATGTCAGAGAAGAGAGGAAATATGAGTCTCTCACAGAAACAGAGGTAAGACTGAGTGTGTTTTCAGAGAATCATTTAAACACTTTCTGTGAAGAATAAAACCCCATCAATAATTAAGTATTTTTCTTGCTTTTGCCATGAATGACATTTAGTTTCTCCAAGATACTCTCTTTAAACAAACCACATCTGCGTAAAGAAAAGAGCACCATGTTTGTATGTTTCTGAATTATCTGTACTGTTAACCTCTCAGAGCCTGTAGAAATCAACAGATCATCCATAATTTATCATAAGCTTATTAAATGGTGCCATGTGTAAAAATTGAGGTAAAAAATATCCAAAAAATGACCTACACGCATCAAAAGAATGAGAAGAAATAAGGGCGATGATGTCATTAAAAAAAATGTCAAGTTATAGTGCTGCAGAGATATCAACCTTAATTAGCATTAGCATTACTAGCCACGGCCCGACAGGTGGCGTAATACCAGTTTCGGCCATGGGAGGGCAGTATGCAGGCAACATAACCACCAGCCAACCTGCAATACACGAATAACTCGCACGGCTTGTGGGCGTACTTGAACCTGATGTCAAGCAACACGCGCATCGGAATCACAAATCAAATCCGATAAGAAAAGGAGCTGAAACAGAGTAAACATCGGCACTGCTTTACATCGCTGGAGACAACTGATGGACTTGAAAGAAATGAGCTTCGACTCCGAACTTGCAACATTTCTTTTGGATTGGTAAGTAAGATGCTGTTAGTACAGTATTTCGCTAGAAGTTTGTTTTATATGTTTGCGTATTTTTTTCGGGAAGTTATAACATAGAAATGTATCGAAGGCTGTTCGATAAACGTGCTAATGTTAGCGATGGCTAACCGTAGCTGCTATTGATAATTAAGTTAGCTAGCTATAACTTACCCACAGATCCGATCCGGTTTTCACCTGTTATCTACCAAAGCCCGTCTCTACCAAGCTGATGCTAAAATGTAACATTACCTAAGAAGCTTGAAATGTCTTCGATGATAATGAACCCGAGAGAGAGAGAGAGAGAGAGAGAGAGGAGAGAGAAGAGAGAGAGAGCGAGCGGAGCGCCCGGCCCGGCCGCGCGCGCACTCACTCACTATATTCAGAGCGGTCAAGTTTTTGAAAGCGTGTGAAAAGAGTCAATTGCGTGTGTCTCACGGTGAATGCTTGAGAGTTGGCAGCTCTGGTTACGTTGGTTGGCGCTAGCTTGGTCAACATCAGCTGTCTGATGTGTGACCAATGATGTTGACAGAATGTTGTCTGTCAAATTAATTTAATTCAAATAATGTGTATATACAATTCAAAATGTAATATGAACAAAACGAATATGAACATATTCACTGGTAAAGGTGAAGGGGAGTAGCTTGAAGATGTCATGTTTCAAAATCACTTGACATCACCCGATCTGGAGGCAAAACGTCCTCTTTGGCTTCGGCTATGGCTCTAGGGTTGTTGTGAAGGTAGGGGCGGAGCATAGAGACTATGCCGTTTCTCGTTTTGTTACTCTAGAGTAGACCAATTCACTTTATTGAGGCATACTGCCCCCATCTGGTATGGAATGTGGAGTATGACTTGATTTTTTTTGCCAGACATTACACATGGCTCCTTTAAATTACACGTTTGGTTGCATATCTTGTGTTTATTAAATGTAAATAATGGGCAAACTAGATATTTAAATTAATACAAATATACATGAAACTCCTACAGTGTAAATTAGTGAATGTTTTTAAAGGGAAATTTAAAAGATTTTTGTCTCTTTCTCAGACTCGTTCACTGCACACAGGTCATTGTTCATTATATTCATTGAAATATACAAGATATTGTATGAGGCAGCTGTGTTTCTTAGTGAAGTAGAAATTGTGCAGGATGAGAAAGCAGCGCTTCACTTGACTGTTAGATGATTCCTTTATAGCAGACCTGATGAGATAGTGAACTAGTTTGTGTTCAACTGGACTAAACAAACTCCCATTTGATGCACAAAATCTCTTCAGATGAGACTGAAGTATCTGCTGTGGTTCTCTCTGTTCTTTGTGTCATTAGTGTAAGAACAGAATCACATGTGTCCAGCTCTGTGTCTGTGAAGAGTGACTGGTCAAAGGGTGATCCACCGAACTTCATTGAGAAAAAAACATCATCTACCAAAAGGTATGACGTTTTTGCATTGTATTAGCTAATTTTGTCACTGTTGCTTTTGTGATAGATGTTGACTGAATAAAAAAAATAAATCAGTGAAAACAATATATGGTGACTTTTATTGAACTAAGTCTAGAGCTTATTTCCAGTAATACAATCATACAAGCAGCCATTACGAGGCATACATTCAGCGTTATAAAAACAGAGTAGGTTCAGGTTCACTTTATTTGTACCCATAGGTAGACTAGGTTTGCAGTGTTATGAGTTCTCACATCTTTCACATTTTATAGACACCACAAAAATTAAACAACATGTATGATAAAAGTGCTTTAAGGTTTTCAGCATCATTAAAAACCGCCTAGACTAAAATAATAATTATAATAATAATAATGTTCCTAAGACATATCCTTATTCAACTGAGTGATAGTTGCTGGCAAAAAGCTGTTTTTATATCACTTAGTTCTACAATATGGAAATACAAATCTATGTCTAGATGGTAGAGTAGATCATACAAATGCACCGCTATATCTGTATTTTAATAACCATTCTATATACTCTTTGTGTCATTAGTGTAAGATCAGGCTCACATGTGTCCAGCTCTGAGTCTGTGAAGAGTGAGCGTTCAACTTTGTGTCATTAGTGTAAGATCAGGCTCACATGTGTCCAGCTCTGAGTCTGTGAAGAGTTAACCTACAAAAGAAGCTACGCCACCAAGATTCAGTGAGAAAAAAGCATCATCTACCAAAAGGTATTTAATGTTTTTCTTATTGTTGGTTCCACATGGACTGCTAGAAAATATTTAATTGAATATTTGTCATGAATCTATAATTGTTTAAATATTTATCAGAGTTTCATTAAAATGCTAAAATCA
This sequence comes from Cyprinus carpio, assembly GCF_018340385.1. Taxonomy (NCBI): domain Eukaryota; kingdom Metazoa; phylum Chordata; class Actinopteri; order Cypriniformes; family Cyprinidae; genus Cyprinus; species Cyprinus carpio. The sequence goes on along the minus strand of NW_024879293.1, from coordinate 902,435 downwards.
TCAGCAAAGAAAATTTAAATGATTTGATGTGAAGTATATATTTTGTGAATTTTGGTGCACTAACACAACTTTATTAATTCACCAGCCCTTGTGTTGTTTGCTTTTAGGACAGAAAATATTACAATGAGAGACCTAATATTTACCTAAATTTACACTAAAATATATCCTATACTTTAACAGTGTGAACTTAAACAGCTATTGCTTTCTGTCTTTGTTAAAAAAATTGCAAACTGTTTATTTAATAATGTCCCTGAAAATGCAGTACTTCATTTTATTCACTAATAGAGTTCAGTATGAGAATTTCAAAGACAATCTCCTGCAGATCTTCCAGGTAGGAAAACACATTTTCAATAATGTTAACCTGATTTATCGTGCTAATTTGTTTTCTTTTAGGAACCCATAAAAATTTATTTTTAAATTTATTTTGTATTATTTCTATCTTTAGGATCTTGAATGCAAAATTATCACATTTCTGAAGAATGAGCTGCAAAAGTTTAAGAAAATATTACAAAAAGAAGACTTAGACTACTTTGTGAAGGAGTTTAATGAGAACAGATGCAGAAACAAAGAAGCAGCTCTTGATCTCACGCTCTGCTTCCTGAGAGAGATGAAGCAAGATGAAGCTGCTGATACTCTAGAAGGGAATGTCACTTCTAAATGTAGAAGCCTTGTCTTATAAATGTATTACAGAAAATAGTTTAACTAAAAGGCTAAAAGAAAAGTTTTTTTCATCCCTGTGTTTAGATGAGCTGTTCATCATTCATCAGCTAAAGTGTAGCCTAAAGAAGAAGTATCAATGTGTGTTTGAAGGAATTGCAAAGCAAGGTGACTCTACACTTCTGAAGAACATCTACACAGATCTCTATATCACTCAGGGTTGTAGTGAACAGGTCAATACTGAACATGAGGTGAGACAGATTGAAGTTGCTTCCAGACGTCATGAATCACAGGAGATACAGGTTGAGTGCAAAAATGTGTTTGAAGCACCTGAACAAGACAAGCAGATCAGAACTGTACTGACAAAAGGAGTTGCTGGCATCGGAAAATCAGTCTCTGTGCAGAAGTTTGTTCTGGACTGGGCTGAAGGAAAAGAAAATCAAGATATCAGCTTCATATTTCCTCTTCCATTCAGAGAGATGAACTTAAAGGAGCAAGAAAAACTAAGTTTGATGGACCTTATAACTCAGTTTTTCCCAGAGACAAAAGGACTGAACCTTACAAGAAGAAATCAATTCAAAGTCTTGTTCATTCTTGATGGAATGGATGAATGTCGACTTCCTGTAAACTTTAAGAATAATGAGATGTGTTCTGATGTTTCATCACCAGCCTCTCTGGATGTTCTCCTGACGAACCTCATCAAGGGAAATCTGCTTCCTTCTGCTCTCATCTGGATCACCAGCAGACCAGCAGCTGCCAGTAAGATTCCTCCTGACTGTATCGACCGGCTGACAGAGATACGAGGATTCAATGATGCACAAAAGGAGGAGTACTTCAGAAAAAGAATCATGGATGATAATCAGGCCAAAGAAATCATTGATCATGTTAAACAATCAAAGAGTCTCTTTATCATGTGCCACATCCCAGTCTTCTGTTGCATTTCAGCCACTGTTCTCCAGAACATTTTAGAGGAGAAAAGAAATCATGTTGTGAAAAACAATCAGGCTGATGATGCCTCCAAAACACTGCAGGAGTCAAATACTGAAGACACTCCTAAGACTCTGACACAAATGTACACACACTTCCTCAGATTTCAGATCCAGCAGAGCAGACGAAAGTATGATGGAGAATATAAACCAGATGTTTCCTGGGATAAAGATGCCATCCTTTCACTGGGGAAACTGGCATTTGATCAGCTGGAAAAGAAAACAATGTGATCTTCTATGACACAGATCTGGAAGCCTGTGGTATTGACGTCTATAAGGCATCAGTGTACTCAGGCATGTGTACCCAGATCTTTAAGGAGGAAACAGGGATCCGTTCTTGGTACCATGTACTGCTTCTTTCACTTGAGCATTCAAGAGTTTATTGCAGCTCTTTATGCACATCTGTTTCTAGACATCAACAAGAAGTGTGTGTTTGATCAAGACTCTACAGAACAGGAAAACAAAAGTGAAACCATGATTGATTTGCTCAAGACTGCAGTGGACAAGGCACTAGAGCATGATAATGGACACCTGGATCTTTTTCTTCGATTCCTTCTTGGTTTGTCACTCCAGTCCAATCAGAGACTCTTACAGGGTCTTTTGACACAGCAAAATGGAAATGAGCAGAGCAAAAAGGAAATAGTTCAGTACATCAAGCAGAAATTAGAGTCCAATCTGTCTCCAGAGAGATCCATCAATATGTTCTACTGTCTGAATGAACTGAACGACCAAACTCTGGTGAAAGACATTCAGACCCACCTTAGCAAAGGAAGCCTCTCATCTGCTGATCTTTCACCTGCCCACAGTGGTCTGCTTTGGTCTTTGTGTTGTTGACATCAGAGGAGGAGCTGGAGGAGTTTGAGCTTCAGAAATTCAAGAAATCAGACGAGTGTCTCATTAGATTATCAGCAGTCATCAAAACCTCCAAAAGAGCTCTGTAAGATATTTAATATATTTTGTCATGTTTTGTTCTCATCTTAAAATTATATTAATCTACATTGATACATAGCAGCAGGCTTGGACACCCCTGATTTGTAGTGATAATTAACCATATACTAGTTATAAGTAGGGGTGGGAATCACCAGAGGCCTCACGATACGATATTATCATGATACTTGTGTCACAATACAATATTATTGCGATTTTTTTTTTAATTAAAATGTGATATTCTGTGATATATTTCGATTAGGGGTGTCCCTGACTAAGGATTTTCATAGTCGAATCGGAATTTACAAATCTTGCTGATATCCGACTGATAGTCGAATCATATGTTTGGGGGCGGGCAAAATACATTGAGTCAAGTCAGACATTCGACAGCCATAATACTGATGTTAACACACAGGGAAAATGTGTAACAAATGCCTCGCAGATACAAATGGGGTAAATAATGTTTTTATGTTTTGATTAAAATATAGTTATACACTAAACGTCAGCGAAACCCTAACAATTCACAATTTTTACAATAGTGCTCTCATTATAAAGTTAGCCTATATGACAGTAGTTATAAATGTCCTGCATTTCTGTTTTGAGAGGCACGCGCTGAAGATGACCAGTAGAGTAACGAATTTGATAGCAAGTTTTTAATCAATGGGATTAAACTCATAATTTCATGTAGAATACGCTTCGTTATTTATACAACATAATGTTAATATTACAACTTATATACTATCTGCAAAAAGAGCCCGAATGCATATGAATGTGTCTGCGCGGCTCTGAATGAACTCATTTTGTGGACGCGTTCTTCATGAAACAATGTGCAAAAACACAGCAGCTAAACTCTAAAAATTCACAGCGTTTTATTATAATGGTGTTCTCATTATAATGGTATGTGTCTGACAGTTCCAGTCATAGTTATTAATATTCAGCATTGTAGTTGTCCTGCTCGTGCTGCGCGCTGAAGAGATATCACTGTAGTACTACAATGAAGCGCTTGACTCAAAACCAAATGCATATCCAATAATATATCCACGATATATACACCGGCTAAAATGTTTTGAAATCACTTGTACCCTACCTGGTAAAAGAAATCCAGTCTCTGCCTGTGTCAGTTTGAGTCTTGGTAAAGTTTTAAATCCCTGCCTCTAGTGCTGGGCGGTTTGACCAAAAATTTATATCACGGTTTTTTTCTAAACTATGCCGGTTTCCCAGTTTATGACGTTTTTTTTTCTTTTTTTTCTCATGCATAATCAGGTGTACAATGCATTTTCTGCTGGTTGATATTCCAAGACATGCTTTTAGCCCGACAGCACTTGCATAAAATGGTTGTTTGGTCGAAGTCGGATTTTTGGAAACCAAAACCCCTCCAAACAACAGACCAGGCTCCTCTTTTTGGCACAAGTTCTTCTGTGTCATGTTCTACTAGTTCTGCAGCATCCATCTTCCCTGTAATGCCTGTTTCACACATACTCTGTCTGCAGTGGGACGCGTTTGCAGTCCGCTACTGATCCACGGCTGTTTAGTCCACAAACACAACATTTGTTCATTATTTTGATTTCATATTATGTAAAAACACACACACACATATTTTTTTTCAGCATTGTGAGTCTTTTATCACAGAACAGTAACAATCTTTCATAGTTATAGACATTAGCTTTAAACTCAATAAATGTAAAACAACGCATTATTCATGCATTTTACTTCTAGGTTTGTATAATAAGCTGCTCAAGCAAGCGGCAAAACATTTAAAACACAATAATTAGCCTACATTTCTTGTTAAAATATTTCAAATTAAAACACCACAGGACAGAAACAGTCTCGTGCCTTTTGCATTTAAATCTTTATCACAAGCAATCCCACGGGTCTTAATGAACTTTGTTTTTCTGCCTCCATAAAAGTGAATATATTGTAACCTTCCCACACAGGCTGAGAGGGTTAGCTCTGGGGTTCAAAGTAAATCATTCACCAGGCCGAACTGTCACTGGAGCAAACTTAAAGTTCTTTATTTGTCATAAAGCAGGGTTCAGGGTAAAGGGGAGAAAACTTGAACATAGGTACTTCTCTCTCAGGTTGCTCCTTTCTGCATCAATTTATTTCTGGAAAAGAGGCAGGAGAGGTGTAGGATTAGTTAAGGGGATTCGCTGTACTCATGCCGTCAATTAAGCCTCAATTAATCTTCAAGAGGGTAGTTGGGCTGGCTGGGCTTGAATGCATCCAACACTGAGTCTGTCCTCTTCCCCTTCGTCTCCCTCTACTGTGGCTTCTTTGCTCACTTTTATGTGATTACTAATTGAACCCAAAAAACTGAAACTCACGACGTCTGCCAAACAAGAATACCACACACCCATATTGGAGCTCTACATTGTCCTGAACACCACTGTTTCACCCAGACCTTGTGTCCTCTGATGGTGCTATCCATGGTGCTGCAGGTGACTGTGCTGCGTTGTGATGGAATGTTTCTTTCTGGCCACCACATACCCTCTTTTCCAGCTCCAAACTCCTATTTGGAGCGCACGCCCAAGAGCAGTCATGCCTCCTGGACATGGCATCAGCATTCGCATGAGAGCTCCCAGCCCGGTGTTCTACTTTAAACTGGAAGTCCTGCAATTGAAGAAACCAGCGAGTGATTCTTGCATTTTTCCCTTGGTTTTGAGACATCCATTTTAGGGGAGCATGATCAGTTATTAAAACAAATTTTAGACCCAACAGGTAATACCTCAATTTTTCAATAGCCCATTTTACAGCAAGACACTCCTTTTCAATTGTGGCATAATTCTTCTCGTGGGGGCAGCAACTTACGGCTAATAAACATGACGGGGGTGTTCCATGCCATCCTGCAACTGAGACAGTACTGCTCCAACCCCGACTTCGGAGGCATCGGTTTGTAGAACAAACGGTTTGTTGAAGTTCGGGGCTTGTAGGACTGGTTCACCACAGAGGGACTGCTTGAGTTTGGTGAAGGCCCGTTCAGCTTCTTTGGTCCAGCTCACCTGGTTTGGGAGGTACTTGCGGGTCAACTCCGTTAGGGGGGCTGCTTTTGTGGCGAAGCCAGGTATGAACATTCGGTAGTAAGCAAGAAGCCCAAGGAAGGTTCTTACCTGTTTCTTGGTTTGGGGTCGGGGCCAGGTAAGTATGGTGTCAATTTTCTTAGGTTGGGGTTTCACATTCCCTCTCCCAACAGTGTACCCTAGATAGTTGGCTTCCTCTTGGGCGAGTGTACACTTGCCTGGATTTGCTGTAAGAGACGCTGACCGTAATGCTTGTAATACAGCCTCTAGATGGTGTAGATGCTCCTCCCAACTCCTGTCATGGATAACAATGTCGTCGAGGTATGCAGCAGCATATTGCTGGTGGGGACGGGAGGACTCTATCCATGAGTCGTTGAAACGTGGCTGGTGCCCCGTGGACCCCAAAAGGAAGAACCCGGTATTGAAAGGTCCCCTCAGGAGTGGAGAATGCGGTTTTTTGGTTTGGCTGGGGGGTTAGAGGTACTTGCCAGTACCCTTTGGTCAAATCAAGGGTTGTGATAAAACGTGCAGGGCCCAGTCGCTCGATTAACTCATCTATCCTTGGCATCGGGTAGGTATCGAACTGGGAAACTTCATTCAGTTTTCTGTAATCATTACAGAATCATGTTCTCCCATCTGGTTTTGGTACGAGGACGACAGGACTTGACCACGCACTTTGGGACTCCTCTATAACACCTAGGTCAAGCATTTTCTTTACTTCGGTCCGGATGGCTTCCCGTTTTGCTTCCGGGATCCTGTAGGGTCAAAGCCTAACTACCTTCCCTGGTTCAGTTATTATATCATGGGCTATAAGGGAGGTCCGTCCAGGCAGATCCGAGAAGATGTCACGGTTTCGCCACACGAGTTCACGTAACTCCTGCTTTTGCCTAGGGGAGAGTTGGTTACCCATCTTTACCTGCGGGGTTATAGGAGAAGTGACACTGGCTGTGAGCACATTGCTTGTAGGCGCGAAAGGTTCATGCCACGTTTTCAGAAGGTTTATATGGTAGATTTGCTGGCCTTTCCTCCGGCCAATTTGGCGCACTCTGTAGTTGACTGGACCCACCCGCTCTACAATCTCATAGGGTCCCTGCCACTTGGCCAGAAACTTGCACTCGTTGGTTGGTACTAGTACTAATACCTTTTCTCCGGGCTGAAAATCTCTCTTATCTTGGCCCCCCCTGTTGTATATTTTGGCCTGTTGTTGTTGGGCCTGTTGCATGTGTTCCCTTACTATCGGCCAGACCCTTGCCATTCGGTCGTGCATCTGTTCAACATGCTCAATGACGTTGCGGTGGGGTGATAGTTGCTGTTCCCAACTCTCTTTAGTGAGGTCCAGAATCCCTTGAGGTCGTCGCCTGTAGAGGAGTTGAAGCAAGAACCTTGGTCAGTAAGGATCTCGTCACTCTCGAAATAGAGAACAAGACATATGGTAACAGGTGATCCCAATTTTTCCCGTCAATGTCAATCACTTTCTTTAACATATGTTTAAGGGTTTTGTTGAACCTCTCTACCAGCCCATCAGTCTGGGGGTGGTATATGGAGGTTCTGATTTGTTTTTACCTTCAATTGCCGACAGGTCTCTTTCATAACCGTAGACATGAAGCAAGAGGTCAGTAAGGATCTCGTCAGAGTGGCGATCCCCACCCAGCTGAAGAGTTGGACCAGTTCTCTGGCGACGGCCTTTGAGGTGGTCTGATCGGAGAGGTATGGCCTCTGGGAACCGGGTGGCATAGTCAAGGATGACTAGAAGGTACCGGTGTCCCCGGTTCGATTTTGGCAGCGGTCCCACAATGTCCAGTGGCAATCCTGCTGAAAGGAGTCTCAATGATTGGTAGAGGAATAAGGGGGCTTCGGTAGGTTACCTTTGGGCTGTTGAGTTGGCATTCAGGACAGTGACGACAATATTCTTCTACCGCCTTTTTAACCCCGGGCCAATAGAACCACGTGAGGATCCTTTCATAGGTCTTCTGTCCCCAAATGGCCCCCCAGCAGGTGAGTATGGGCGAGATATAACACTTTAGTGGTGTATGGCTTGGGTACCAGCAACTGATTTATAGTTTCACCCCTTCGCTGATCCACTCTATACAACAATCTGTTTTTGATCATAAAATGTGGATAAGTGAGTCTACTCACCCCAACTTGTGGCTGGCCCTCAATCACCTGGGCATTCCCCCACGCTTGGCTCAGTACCGGGTCTTGCAGTTGGGCGGTGCCGAACCGTCCCAGCCTTTCTCCTTGGAGGATTTCTGCCGGGGGAAATTCAGAAAATACTTCATGGGATTCTATATCGTCCCTAATCTGTACACCTTCGGGGTCTTCTGAAGCAGTGGCAGTGGAGTCAGAGTGATGCTCCTCACCTCTATCATAGCCGGTCTCTTCTTCTGCGCCGAGTAGGTTTCCTCCCCTCTGTAGCTCGGCTTGTCCAGTAGGCAGAAAAGGCTTGACAGTCTCGGCCCACGAGGACAGGGACTGGCAGGTGATCGACGACCCCTGCTCGTACTCGGAACTGCCCCCGTGGGGTGACCATTCTTACTTCGGCAGTGGGGTAATTTCTGGTGTCCCCATGAATACAGGAAACGGAGATCTCTTTCCCCATGATAAGCCCTGCAAATTCTGGCCGGACTAGTGTTACCATACTGCCTGAATCTATAAGTGCTTCTGTGTCCTTGCCCCCAATCTTAACAGGGACTTTAGGGGCGGCTGTCCCCTCATGAGCCCAACAGGTGGTAAGAAAATGGCATGGAAACCTGGATTCCGAGGTACTGGTGGTGGGCATCGGCTCCTCTCGGCCTGGGCAATCTCGGGCCAGGTGTCCCTCCCTCCCACACGTAAATCATCTTAAAAGAGAAGGATTTCGTAGAGGCCTCTCATCTTTCCAGTTTCCCTGGGGTTTTAGGGGTCCGGGTTGGACCACTTCGGGGTGCTTTCTAGGAGGTTCTCGCTCTTGTCTTGGTTTCCAAGAGAGGTTTTTGGGTACCTCAGGTTTCATCAAGCTCACCGTCACCTGGTGGTTTTCTAGGAGTGCAATCAAGGCATCTACACTTGGTGGTCCCTGTTGAGCCACATATTTTTTTGCATCTGTAGGCAGGCCACGTGTGCACCGATCAATCACCACCCTTTCTACCGCAGATGGCCCTTCTCCTTCATCCAGCCAGCTTCTTACCATGCGGGTTAACGTGGGTTACTTGGGCCCGTGCTGGAAGTGATGGACGGTATTCCCCAGCTATGGACACGCTGGGCCTTGGCAGGCAGGCTGAGCCCATATTGGGCCAGGATTGACCTCTTGACCACTTCATAGCTTGTAGCCTCATGAACGGTGAGGTCACGGCAGGCCTTCTGGCTTCCCCAGTTAGCAGAGGGAGTAGCAGGTTCGCCCAGTCTGCCCTGGGCCATCTCTCTCTTTGGGCAGTTTTTTTCAAAAAGGTCGAGATAAGTTTCAACATCATCTTCTCTAGTCATTTTGGTCAGATAATCTTGGGGCCTCCTACTGTGTGCCTCAGTCCTTCGGCAGAGCTCCGTGACTGCTGCATTCAGGGTCGTTTGGGCCTGCAGAATGACGGTTAAGGCTTCCTCCATTTTCTTAGCATTTCTCTTCACTGTCTGAATCCCAGGCGAGGGTCAACTCATGCCCGCATTCTCCACCACATGTAACCTTCCCACACAGGCTGAGAGGGTTAGCTCTGGGGTTCAAAGTAAATCATTCACCAGGCCGAACTGTCACTGGAGCAAACTTAAAGTTCTTTATTTGTCATAAAGCAGGGTTAAGGGTAAAGGGGAGAAAACTTGAACATAGGTACTTCTTCTCTCTCAGGTTGCTCCTTTCTGCATCAATTTATTCCTGAAAAGGAGGCAGGAGAGGTGTAGGATTAGTTAAGGGGATTCACTGTACTCACGCCGACAATTAAGCCTCTATCTTCAAGAGGGTAGTTGGGCTGGCTGGGCTTGAATGCATCCAACACTGAGTCTGTCCTCTTCCCCTTCGTCTCCCTCTACAGTGGCTTCTTTTATGCTCACTTGTAGCAACAATAAATATTATCTTCTGATCAGGAGAACAATATTTTCTGTGTTGTAGTATTTTAGATTACTGAATAGATAATTTCTAGCAAACAAAGCTTGTAGCTTAGATCACACGATTCCAGGGACTTCGATCGTGATGAGCAATAAAACGGTTCAGTTCAAGCAATTGTTGTTATTTAATACAAGCGGACTAAAGAGTAACATAACTACAATTCACCCAGATTAAATATGAAGTAATATAGCAAAACCAAACATACAATTTAAACAAGAGAATCCACGAAATATAATGAAGATAAGAGAAAGAGAAAGAGTGAGAGAGAGAGAGAGGCAAGAGTGAAGGCCAGCTCTCAGGGTGACAATTTTCAAACAGTTAACTTGGCGAGAGACGCAAAGTCATTGGATAATTTCACAAAAGTGTGAATATCCAGACAACCCTTCAACAGCAATTTTTAAGTTCGATATAAGAAAGTAACTTGCTTTGATCTGGCTCTTGTGTGTATCTTGCGCTCAATTTGTCCGTTTGGTTGTAGCTTCTGCGTTGTCCGTTCCGGAGGCTGATGATGCTGAGTTCATGGTTAACGCGAATGTAACTTTGGCCAAAAGATGATTAGAACTTAATTCGTGTTGGCCTCGTGAGGACAATTGAACGAAGTCAAATGTCAGAAGACAATAAAGAAAAACTACGATAGAAAGTAAGAAAACCAACGAGGACTTCTTGATAAGTCCCGATCGCAAAGCTGGGGAAACCCCCTCTTTCTCTGGCGGAATGCAAAGAACAAGGGTTTTTCCTTTGTTTTTATTGCAAGGTTGGTTTCACACCTATTTCACCTTATGAACCAAGGTGTTAGAAACTGAGGCGAGGAAAAAATCTTCTTTGTCTGCTGATTTCCGCCCACTGGTTCTAATGTATGGCGATACAAAATTACACTTTTCCTCAGACAGATTGTACTTCTGAAACAATGCATCTTTTGTGTAATTTGCCGTTGAGATTCGTCCACAGTCGGGTTTCTACTTCTACTACGTCATACAGACACCATAAACTAAATAACTTTTGGCGATGTCAGGATGAGAGATACAGAGTTTGTTCCTAACTACAGGCATATAAGTTTGATAAACAACACAGTAAACATATCTCTATCCACTATATCACGTGACGACATCAAGCACATAAAGAGATACATGAATACATTAGAGGTATTTATTCAAAAATTGTTCATGTTGAGCAGAAAATTGGCTCGTGTGGTTGTGTGTGTGTGTCTGGAATTGTCGTCGGGCTTTGAGTAAAAAAGGGCGGGTGTTTGTCTTTCCTTTGATGCTCACGAAGTGTCTCTGTATCATCGCGAAGGTGTAATAATGTCACGAGGGCTTAGATGTCTCGACATCGCGGCGCCCGATTGGGGGTTTATGTTGGGGCGGATGTTGTAAAACAAAAGTCCTATCTTTTTTTTTTTTTATTTCCTTGTCTCTGAGTGCAGGTATGTGTTAGCGAGTCAGGATTCATTAAAATAAACAGATGGTTTGAATACCTCTGCTCATTAGGTTACATTCCCGCCTTGGTGGTCGATGAGTGCCCGTGGTCCCCATTATCGGACAACACCCATCACAATGGTCGTATGGCAGGTGAATCATGACTGTGAGGAGAGCAGTTTTTGTTAGGCTGACCGACCCAGCTCAGATGAGGTCTTTCTATCCGTTCTGATGTGGTACCTTCGCTCCATGGTTTCCAGCGTAGACCTCCAGTCAGGGTTGTCCTTGAGTTTGGCTGCAGAGGTTCGCATCTGTCTTGAGTTCTGTATAGGATGAGGCCACCAAGGGTCAGGGTGTGGCCGTGACCACGGAGATGCACAGTGCTGTTTCAGCTGGAGTCCAAGCTTGGACAACAGGTTAGGTGTTCAGGATGGATGATCGAGACAGGCTTGGAGGCTGCGTGACGGAAAGCAATGGCAATGAGCTGAGCCCCCCTTTTTTTTTCCAATCCATGTTTCTACTCTCGACCTAGGTGAAGTTGTAGTTCTTGCAGAAGGATGGGATTTCTAGTTCTGATTGGTACTCTTCCGGTCGGAAGATGGTTAGGGCCAGATCGCAAGGTGGAGGATGGCCCCTCCCGCGGGACTTGATCCCATGGCCTCTGGCAAGCAGGTTGACACGGGTGGCGGTTGTCATGCTGGTCGTAGTCAATGTAGCGGTACGTACTGGAGTGTTAACGAGCCACTATCACCTACAATCTCAGCTGCATCTCGGTGACGTTTGCTTTCTAGCTGGGCGTTCGGCAGGGCAACGCCGTGTCGCTGATCCTGGGTTGCAACCGCGCAGATTCCATCAGTATTGTCTCTGAGAACGGTTTTGCTGGGTCAGAGGTAGTGGATGTCTTTAGTCAGGGTGCACAGTGCAGGTTCGGGCTAAAAAGGTAAAACCCAAAAAGCTTTGGTGTTTGCTGTCATGGTAATGCCACCACCTCAGGGGTACGTATCTTGATTTGTGTGTTATCTTCCAGAACCCCACATTAACAATGTCTTTGAGTCTGTTAGATTCGGCTCGACGCTATGATGGGTAACGTTCAGGAGGAAACTCATCCCTTCTGCTCGGATCCACGTAAGGGAAATAGCGCTACCCAGTGGAGTAGGCAAGGTGGTCTTGCATAGGATCAGTGGGTGTGGTGATGGCGGAAAGTCCAGCACATTTTGCCACAGCTTAGGGTATCAGGTATGGTGGAAGTCTTCCATGGCTAGACTGTCGATGGAGGAACTCACTTCCGTAACATTTCAGTCATTAATGCTGTGACTAGCTGCTTTTGGGCAAAGTCATTCTGGAAGACAGTGAACAGCTGAATTTCAGGAGTTCACGGTCTGGTTCAAAACCCCCCCACGCTATGAGTGTTGAGAATGACCACCGTCTTTCAATGTCTTTCCGATGGTTTGGTCAAGGATGCACTCGGTGTGGGTGAATTGCTCTTTAGCTGTGGAGTTCAGTCTGAATTTCACCACATGTCCCGTCTCACGTGGCTTGTTTACTACATTGACACTGGACATACCAATGTTGAACAGAGTTTCCAACAGCACGGCGGCGCCGAGCAATGCTCCCAGGAACGTTTGGAGCGGCGTTTGTGTCCACCTAATTCCCGCCTGGGTAACAGTCATCTTCTCAAGTTGGTTGAGCATGTCTTGACATCGTCCTCGGCGTGATAGAGGGAGTCCTCTGTCCACGGGCACCCGGCCCAGCTGTACTGGGCTACTGCGCTGGGTAGTGTGCGCTGTAATTTGCGGGGGCGAGTCGAACGTATACTTTCTGGGTGTGCGCCGCATTCGTGAGCAGGAGTCCTGGTTGTTCTCTCAGTACAATGCCCGAGGCCGGACCCAGTGGGTGATAGCTGTCTGATTGGGGGCTGGCCTCTGGTTGTCTGGAGCACAGGATCAATCCACAGCAGCAATCCTGTGACGGCCAGAGAGAGAGGAGAGAGGAAGGGAAGGGAAAAGGTAAAGGAGAAGGGGAGAAGGGGAAGGAAGGGAAAAAAAAAAAAGGATGGAACAGTCTTTCGCTTCGTGGTGGGCGGTTGAGTTTTTAGCTTGCATTGCCCCTCCCTGTCTTTCTCTGCTGGTGGCCACATGTCTTTAATCTGGTACGGTGGACCCATTTGAGAACTTGGTTCTCTCGAAAAAAAAATCTTCCTTGTGTGTATTTGGTACGCAACTGGGTATAGTTTTGTTTCATAATCTCATGGGGTCCCGTCCAGTGTGGTGGAATTTCTTCTTTGACAGCTTGCTGGGGGCCCTTCCTGAGTTGGCGGGGTAAGCTGTAATACAAGACCCCTGTCGCCCACCACCATTTAAGTTCTTGGTGTGATGCTTTCTGCCCTTCAGAGCCGCTTTTTGCAGGTGTTCCTGGCAAAAGCAAAAGTTGTTTTTCACTTGTCTATGGAGCTTCGTCAAGAAACTGAATGTGTGTAGCAGACAAGGTTGGGTCTCCTTGTTGATCAGCATGTAGTGGCAAGGTCTCTCCGCCAGTCTGATTCAAAGGGGTCCCCGTTTTGATTCCTGGGGTTGGCTCTGATGGCCCATCAGCACAAGGGGTACGTTTTAATCCCATTCTTCCGGGTTAGCAAGACCATACTTTTTCAGCATGGTGACCACCGCTCGATTTCGCTCTCTCTACCTGGCCGGAACGCGATTGTATGGTGGCTGATGTGAAGTTTAGCTTGACCCCTAGGCTGCCAGATTCTGTTTGCATGACTCGGCCGTGAAGTGGTACCTCTGTCTGAGTTGACTCTCAGGGGCAAATCCGAACCGTGAGAAGATATGGTTCTCAGGCAGTAATGCCGTGGTTTGGGCAGTGTCATTGGTGCTGGCAGACACTCTACCCCGTCATGGTAAACTGGCACACCCACTGTGAGAAAGTACTTTGTTGCCTCTTGTTGACCTTGGCAGGGGTCCTGCCCAGTCAATTTGAAGGTCGACACGGGAAGTGATCCCTCTGCGTTGCAGTGGGGCCTCTGTGGTTTGGTTTGCTGGTGTGATTGCAGCACACAAGACATTCCTCTGACTACTCTGCCACATCTTGCTGCATGCCGGGGCCAAATGCCACCTGTGTCAGTGTGTCATACCGTGGCTCTGATACCGGGGTACTCACATGGTGGTGTCGTGGGCGTACATTGTAGTAACCCCCTTTGCATCGTGGCACCACGAGCCGTGGCGCTGTGCTGTCATCAGGTGCAAACCACGAATTGTCGTCCTGTACGCGCCGCATGTGTCTGGTGTTATATAGGTGTCGGAGGCACGAGTCATCAGTGAGCTGAGCCTGATGATGGGTGGTTGGAGTGGTCAAGACAAGACTGAGAAATATCTCATAGAATTGTCTTCTGTGCAGGTGTCAGAGGCATCATATCTGCAATGTTCTTGTTGGACAACCTGCGGAGTTAGCGATAGCGTCTGTAGGCCGGGCACTGCCACAGGTGAAGGTCCGTTTGTTTGCGGGTTAACACTGGCAACATTGGGGCTGGTGCTGGTTCTGGGGGGTGACCACACTCCCTGTAGTGCGCCGTTTTGGCGAGGGCGTCAGTTTGATCATTTAGTCTTTGTCCCATACCTGGGACCGGGGTGTCGTGTAGTGGTCGCTGGGTTGTTTACCCGGGGTTCCTTCCAGTACAACAGTTATATTGTGGTGTGTTTTTTGTGTGTTATCACATTCCTGGAACAGGTGTTTGGTGTTTGACTGGCTTTTGTTTTGCCGTTTTGAAACCATTCTGTTTCCAACCTGGAAGGTTGGCACACAAACTGAGTCTGGCAGCGTTAAGTTGTACAGATGAGTGATTTCTCTGATGTCATGGGCTGATGCTATTCTGCTAGGTTATGAGAATGGCTTCTATTTCTGCATTTGTGAAAGATTGGGGACCGAATTTGAAGTGGTTGTGGGGGGCCCGGCGGGTCGTTGACCCACACACTCCTGCACCTGCCTTAAGTGATGCCATCGTGTTTGTATGGGCGCACCCATTTCGACGTAGTGCTGTGAGCATGCGTGACACGCATTCTTCTTCACAGTACCTGTGACAGGTGGATTGGTGTTTTGGGGTTCTTGCACTGCCCAGTGTTCTCTGCAGGTGTGTTTATCAGAAAAAGCAGTTTTGGCATGCGGCCAGTGCCATTGCCCCGTGCAGACTTGTGATTCTGTGCATACCGTGCACTCAACATTGCTTCCCTTGGAGAGCCATTTAACCATGTGGCTATCGTGATTGGTGACCACTCCATCTCGTATTTCTGGCTGTTGAGGAACATTACTGCTGTGCAAGTCTCTATGATAACTTTTTGTGCCCCAATGTAAATTGGCTAATCGCTGAATGGCCCATACAGTGCAAGCGCCAGAGCTTTTTCACAGTCTGAGAACTTAACAACTCTGGTGGAGCAGTGTCTTGCTGCAGAGCAACTACTTCTTGTCTGGTCAGCCGTTGTACCGGGCCAGCACTGAGACATTGGTCGGAAAACACCCAGCTTCCAGGTATCATTTCCTTTTGTGGATCAGGGTAGCAAGACATGGAGCTGTGCTAAAGGTCTTTTTAAGTTCTTTCATGGCGTGTTCTTGAGCCTTCGACCAGACGAAAGGGGCAGTCTTTTTTAGCAGAGCTGTTCAGAGGTCTGGAATGTCTGATTATTTTTCGATGAACGTCGAGAGTATTGGGGAAGACTCCTAGAAAACGCCGCACGAAGAGACGTTAGTGGGAGGCTTGAATTTTTGAATAGCATGATCCGGTTTGACTGTGTTCAATGCCTTGGATCCATGAGCATGCCCAGTAGTTAACCTTAGGTTCGGCCCACGCCTTTGTTGGAGGGCGATCTTGGCTCCGGTGGTGGATAATTGGGTCAGAACATAGTTTTTAGTTCCGTCAGGTGGTCGGCCCCGTTTGTACTTTTCATGAGCCATCATCTACATAGATCAGGTTTACCTCTCATTCTAGCGTTCTGGCAGGCTTTGGTTCAGAAGATTTGAATTCAGCTGGTGAGTTGCATAGCGAACGGACACCTGTTGAAGGTGAACTGTCGGTTGCCAAATTGTGAATGCCACTTTTTTTTTTGTTTTGTCTTCCGGTGCACCGGAAATGGTCCAGAATCCAGAGTGCCACATCAATTGTAGAGAAGATGGTGGCTCCCTGATTCGGGGTAATTTTCTGTTCTAGCTGGGTCATGGGCCATCCGTGACAGCGGCACCTGTTGATTCAGTTTCCTGTAGTCAGTGTTGGTTTGGCCATTTGCCGTTAGGTTTGGAGGACGGGCCAGATGTGGGGCTGAGTAGGTGCTGTTGCAATGGACGGATGGACCACCTTTCTCAAGCAATAGATTCGAGATCTCCTGCATTGGTTCATGTGAGGCGATGGGACATTTGTACTGTTTGACAAAAGTGGGAGAGCTCAGGTGCATAGGGATGCGCACGCGGGTGAGCGGTGAGACCAACAGTCTAAGAGTCTTTGGCAAAGGATTCTTGAAACTTATACAGACCTTGTCTGAGTCCTTGAACGATCCGTATCGCTCTCATGCATTGCGTCTTGTATAATTTGCTAGCACTTGAGATTCAACACTGGGTAAGGCTTCCTCCCCGTCGTGTGTCCATCAGTTCGTTTGGGATTGAGAGGTGTAGTAGTTCATTAGTCTCACCGACACCTCGGTGGCGACGTGTATCTTGAGGTGTGGTCCTCATCGCTTCCGTTCTGCACACCTGGTCCTTTGGTCACTGAATGACAGATGTGATGGCGAATTTGAATTTGAGGGTGGCAGTGAACATGGTGTTGTCCCTGTACTCCCTTCGGGTATCAGTGCAGGATGGAATGGCCCAATGACAGGTAGTAAAGTTCAAAGTCAGGAAAGTCAGGGCTCACTGCCATCCCAGCCGGTAGGCCGTGGGAATGTTGATGTCAGTTGCCGGGCAGTTTGTTTGCAAAGGTCTGTAGACCACACGAGATGACACTTCAGTGGGGGTGTGGCTTCCGTGGTGAGTCCGAGTTCCCACATTTCAGGTGGTTTAAGAAACCCCCGTGGTTTAAGGTTTTGACCACGATCGCATGTTGACCGATAGTGACCCTTTGGTGTAACGGGTACCACCGTTTCCTGTTTCGTTGGACTAAGGGCAGACCTCTGGAGGGTCCCCTGACATAGGTTGTCATGGTTGTGGAACGCGTGCTGTCAAAGTCGTGGGGCCCAGTACAACTTCATTAATGATGTCCACAGCGCCTGAGGCGAATCAGAGATGTCTGCTTTCCAATGTCAACATCGTGGGGCAGGTCCGGAAGGACCATAAATAATGAGTCGGCACCGGTATTCCATTTCAAGTACAAAGCGCAGATTCCTTCTGGCAAGACACCATAGAGGTGGGTGTGGGTTCGAGGGAAACGGGTGCGCTTGCTGGCATAACGGAAAGGTCCCCGGTGGTCTTCCTCATGATTGCGTTGTCATAGGGAAGAAGACCTAATGGCTGAGTTGTCTGCCATATGGCCAGAATAAATGTCCGTTGTGGGTGTTCATCATGGCAGCTGCAGTTCGATCCTTGACCTTGGGCGCGTAGGTATCAGAGTCTTGGTGGGCCTTGAAGGTGCAGTGAGCGACTGAGCTTGGCTTGTAGTTAGGCTGCGTACCCATGGCTGACTGCTTGGGGTTCCCTTGACCTCTGTGACCTAACGTCGGATCTGTGGGAGTTCCCGTGACCTCGGTGACCTGACAGTCTGGCTCTGTGGGAGTTCCCGTGCCCTCGGTGACCTGACAGTCTGGCGCCCGGCGACCTGTGTGGCCTGGAGGTAAGAGGATCTCCACTTGAGGCCCAGACTTTCAGTCTGTTTCTGAGTCTAGTAAAGGCTCAAAGCGATCTAGCAGGTCTTTGCCGATGAGAAATGAATAAGTGTTCATTGTGGAGACATATTTTAGATGTCCTAGACTCATAGACCGATAAGTGCAGGTGGATGGGATCTCGTTTTCTAAGCTGGATGTCATTTTGGCTGTATGACTGTACATTCAGCTCGATTGGTCATCCTGGTTGACACCGGCTGTTCGGATTTGTCGCTCTACTACTGTAGCTCTCCTTGGGGTCTCCTCGTGAACTGTAAGAAACAAAATCACAACAACAGCAGTGAAAAGGGAAAAAAAAAAAATTGAAGACGGAAAGAGCACAGTGAAAACCGAAACACCATAAATTGGTCTGCAACGAAATGGAACTGAATAGGAACGCTGGGAAGGTGTTAAGGAAGACAATAAAGGTGCTAAACCTGCTACCTTTCGCAAAGTTTTCTGCTAGTGCTACAGCACGTGTGGCTATGGAGTATATACCTAGAAAATGGTGTGTCTTAGAGAGGAAAAGTGACCAAACACTTAAATATACCGGGTGAATATCTAATATTCTGTGCTTATATAAGTGGATGGGTTTTAATCACTTTGGTTCACCTGGGTGAACTGATGTCACTCAGGTGGAAACCAGCAGCACGGCGGGCAGTCTCCCTGGCGCTCCCAAACCGTCAAACTGCAGCTTTTTTCCCGCCGCTCCGTTACTCTGTGGTCGCTCTGCGCCCTCTCAACAGCTTTGTGACTTTTAACACACCTGCAACACAAAGGGTGTCAACCGCCATACAGCACTGCAAAATTGGGGCTTTTTCCCTAGACCCCTCTCGAAAGAGAGTGGCCCCTTTTTAGGCCCCGGTTTAGGTCTGTCCCAGAAAGTGCGTGTTTTGTCGCTGGACTGATTGACTACCCTTGGAGTGCCAAATTTGAGGTCTTACTGCGGGCCCGCAACGACCCCGGACAGAGATAAGTAAACCGGTCCACTCACAGCAGTAAATCGTAACGCTGGTCGACCCCCTTGCTCACTGGAAACCTGAGATTACTGTCCAATCACTACGGGATTCCACAATCAAATACACAAAGGATGACAAAGGTAAACTTAAAGTGAGAATTAAGATTTGTTTTGATTTAACATCAACTGAGTGAATATATAGTAGAAATTAAAGGCAACAGCTGTACCGAATTATGATAAAACAAAAAGGTAATTATGATATGATGGTAATGATCCAAAAGAACCTAATCCAAAACAGACAGAAGACAAAGAATAAAAATCAAAAATAGAAATACAGTATGGAACCAGAGGAGGACTATTGCTGGTTTTCCCACAGGGGGCGTACCCCTCTCCTGTGCTTCACCAGGGTGAGCAGAAAACTTTAATTCAATTAAAAATTCACACGTGGTTTAAATTGAAATTTTAATCAGCATGTAGAAGAATTACAAGGAAATCTGAATAATCCTATTAACCAATGATAACGTAAGTTATCATTAATATTAGAAAAATCAAAGGTAAGGTAGAAACATGCAATTCAAACAAATTGAAAAGAGAGAGATCAGAGAGCTGAACGCTGTGAACCGACTACGGAGACAGCCACTAAGATGGCTCACTTCCTTCTAAGTAGGTCAATCAGTGGTTGTCTGAGAATTTAATTTACACTATTAAACATTAAATTTTAATTCAAATCATGTTCGCACCAAACTCAAGTAAATGTAAACAGTCACAGGCAGGAAATTGTCTAACTACAATAAATATTCGCACAGCAAAGCTGTAATGCAAATAATTATTGAGATTTAGACCGGCTAATTTCAACACCACAGTGAAATTTAAAATACGCAGTAAGAGGGCATTATCTGAAAACGGCCACGGAGCATGGCGTATTGCACTCATGCAGGCTGAACTCGAAGGCGAGGCGTAATTTGGACTTCTAACACTTAAAGGACGCCCTCTGGTGTTTAGTCAGCGAATTTACAGACAACTCAATGTTTATTTAGAATCTGCACGCGTTTGTCGCTGATTTACTGCGCAAAATCACAACTAAAAAACTAAAAAACAGGACAAAGGTTTGGACCTTTGCGGTGCTTATTACACAAGAGAGTGAGGCCGGTTTCTTTCGCGCAAAAACACGCAAATGTGAACAACAGGAATTGTCCGTCTGTTTGCACTCCATACACTTTATCACAAAGCACTTATGATTTAATGTTTTAGGTTCAAATCGGGTCAGCTAAGCAATTTTTTAGCACCAGGAGATTTATCGTTATTTTTGAATATCACTGTGGGTCACCAGAATTCAATAACGATTATGTAATTACAAGGCCTTTTACCACTGAATCCAGGAACGCCGCTCTGATCAATTTAACGGTCTCCGTCCTAAAAAAAGAGATTCTTTCTTCGTCGTTTTAATAGGCGGGTTATTACTATTAAATGTTCTCACTGCCGAGAGATCTTGGGGTATTTCCTCTTAACGGAGACTTTTAACATTATACCCGCAGTGGTACTTTCATTAAAAATAACAGTGACAATACTTTAGGTTTTTCCTTTTGTAGAAACTGTTAATGTGCTGAACCGGCTGGCTTTTTTTCCGCAGGAGTCTGCTCGAAGCGCGACTTACTCACAATTCAAAATGCCTGCTATATGACTCCAAAATACGCATGAATATAATTGATATTGCCTCCCAAAACAAAGTTTGAACGCATGCCCAAAATATTCTCCACCATAAATAGTAGCAACATCACTTTCTGGGGGAATAATTCACTCAAATGAAGTGAATATTCATGAGTCATGATATTCTTTGGCTTATTCTTACAATATTAAATTACCCAAAGAGGGAATATTTAATCATTTAAAGGTAATCTTACTCAGAATTAATGTAAGTTATCTAGACAAGCTGTTCGTCCCCGAACTGGATGCTAGACTCCTCTTTCAAATATCATAAAATACCCTTCTTACAACTCCAAGAAATATTAATCTTCTTATCAGGAAAACAATATTTTCTGTGGTCTGATTATTTAGATTACTGAATGTAAATTTCTAGAAAACAAAGCTTTAGCTTAGATCACATGATTCAGGACTTCGATTCTTGATGATCAATAAAACGGTTCAATTCAAGCAAATTGTTGTATTTAATAAAAGCGGACTAAGAGTACATAACTACATTCACACAGAGTAAATATGATTATATATCAAAACAAAACACTACAATTTAACAAGATACCCACGAAATAGTAATGAGATAAAGAGCATAGGTGAGAGAGAGAGAGAAAGAGTGAAGGCAGATCTCCGGAGACATTTAAAACAGTTAACTTGCGAGAGACTCCAAGTCATTGGATCATTCACAAAAAGTGAATCGAGCCTGACCACCTTAACAGCAATTTTAAAAAAAGTTGCGATATACGAAAGTACTTGCTTTGATCTGGCTCTTGTGTGTAGCTGAGCTCAATTTTCCGTTGTTGTCGCTTCTGCGTGTGTCCGTTCCGGAGCTGATGATTGCGTGAGTTCGTTGGTTAACGCGAATGTAAACTTTGTCCAAAGAGTGATTAGAGCTTAGTGGTTCGTTTGCTCGTGAGTACAATTGAACGAAGTCCAAATATCGAAGACAATAAGAAAAACTAAGCTAAAACGAAAAAGTAAAAGAAGAACAAACGGAGGGACTTCTGAGATCCCGATCGCGAAAGCTGGGAAACCCCTCTCTTTCTCTGCGATGCAAAGACAAGGGTTTTCCTTTGTTTTTTATTGAAAGGTTGGTTCACACCTATGTTCTGTGTGAGCCGAAATGCTCGTGTGGTTGTGTGTGTGTGTTTCTGGAATGTCGTCGTGCGTGAGTAAAAGGGCGGGTGTTTGTCTTTCCTTTGAATGCTCACGAGAGTGTCCCCTCTGTATCTCTCCGGAAGGTGTAATAATGTCACTAGGCTGAGATTTCGTCGACATCGCGGCGCCCTGATGGGGTTTTATGTTTGCGGTGTTGTAAAGCAAAAGTCCTTATCTTTTTTTTTTGTAAGTTCTTGTCTCTGATTGCAGGATGTGTTAAGAGTCAGATTCCATTAATATGAAACCAGATGTTGAATCCATCCGCTCATTATTGTTACAACTACTTGGGCCCACAGCCTGCAGGCTGAGGCTGGCCTGCCAGAGGGAATGCTGCACACCTGTGTTAGCGCTGTCCTTGGTCCTGACCACCACTGTTTCACCCAGACCCTTGTGTCCTCTGATGGGTGCCTGGTGTTTGCATGGTGCCCCACTAGGGCCAAACTGGACAAGTGCAGAGCTCCAACTCCATGTCCACTGTATATGTGTGCCCTGATGTGGATGATCTCACCTGAAATTTCTTTTCTCCAACCTAACAGTGACATAAAGATAAAAAATACAGACATATTGGATGTTTCTCAATTATAAAAATGCACAGAACGGACCTGCATTCTCGCGTAGACTGGTCTTGCCAGACTATTGCTTTAAAGAATTAACATGGCAGGACACTAGGACACAGAACACATCTTTGTGAGAATCGAGATGCACAGTGATCTGGTTGCTCAACTAACCATTCCAGCAGTAAAGAGAAGGACAGCACAACAAATGACATATTACTTCACAGATGTTATAACCTACTACAAACATTGGGTTACATTATTGTTTATTTTATTTTAAATATTTTTTATTTTACTGCACGTATTTGTGAATATGTGTATACAAAACTGAATGTTACTAATGCTTTGTTGATGTTAAGATTCTTTTAAATATACCAATAAAAAAACTGCAGGCTTTCTCTATGTCTCTATCACTTTATTAAATTGTGTAAACCAAAACGACAAATGTTTGCTTTTTACATCCCAGAATTTTTCATGTGTCCCTCGGTACTTGCATTCTTATTGGAGTTGAAACTATTACAATTGATGATGACCGTATGAAAACACAAGACTTAAAAGGCTTAAAAACGCAATTTTGAGAAACAGCCATTTGCAAAATTAACCAACAAGTTTTTTTTTAATGATTCATAATTAAAAATTACATTTTACCTGAGAAATATCAGATGCTTTGATAGTACTTTGTGTGTGCAAGGAATCTTGACAGGTGTAATGCCTTCCAATGGCCAAGTGCAACGTCTGTCACACGTGCTTTCATAGTACATCTATAGTAGGGTAATGAAAAGGTTGAATAATTGATGCAGGTTGACCTGTTTATGTCCTATGAAGTATTTTTGTCTTTCAAGACACGCATTGCAGCCTCCACATAGTTATTCGTTTGGTTGCCACGTGTTGGCAAGTCCCTCCTACAGCTGAGAGCCCAACTCTCACGTCGCCTGTAAAGACTCTGTAGATAGGTCAGGACCTTCCTGTATCTGTAATGGGTAACAAAATAAATTGTAAAGAATAAATGCAATACAATACAACCCTCAGAATAGGCCTCTGGAAGGTAAACGCATCAGAAATACTACAAAAATATTTCAAGCTACCTCTACCTGTCTACTATTTTCTCTACCTGGTGGTTGAAGGGTTGTCAAGGGCTTGCTGGTAAAATAATTCAAATGTACTCATCTCCCTGGCATGAAGTAAGTCTTTTACTATGCTGAACATTGTCTGCCTGTCCTTAATCTCAACTTCGTGGTTCTTTGTTCCACAACCACCTCCACACAGCTTGAAAGAAGATGAAATATGCAGAGCAGTTGTGAGTCTTCAGGAAAGACCTGTGCTATAGCTCCCTTCTCTGCCTTTGAGTCATCTGTCAGAAACACACGAGAGCCTGCCTCACCTCACCTTCCAAAGGCATCATTTTTTCAGTTAGAACTTCAGCAGCTCCAATCCCTCACTAATTGTCTTCTCATCTTCTGACTGGGTTATCAGTGTCCCAAGAGGAGGACCACCTGCACAGGTGTGTGTGAGGAGGAGAAACACCCTGCAGTTTCTCCCCTGTCCATGTTACCAGATGAATCCATAAAACACATTTCTCCACTATTTGAGAGACTGTGTGTTTGTTTTCTTCATCAGTGGGGAACATATGGCTACAAGTGGTGTTCCTGCTGAAGATATTTTAAGTTTGGTGCAGGTGTCATTACAGACTGCATTGTAGGATTCTACCTGCCTTTCCAAAGCTGCTAGCATTCCCTCCCCACTTTGCTCTCCAAACTCCTGCTTATTCAACTTCTGATACAGTCTGCAAATTAAAATTGTCTTGACTACATAAGTATGTTAAAGCAACTGATTTCTACCAAGTAAAATTTCACATACCTGTAGCAAAACTGAAGGTCTGGGCAAATGGCACCGGTTGGCTGAGACATATACATATTTGTTGCCATGCTCAGCCAACAGGTCACTTTTAAGTACAGCCAGAGCTGACCTCAAACAACTGAGTCAGGGTTTCAATTGCCTTGACCTCTACATCCTTGTGCCTCAGTGCCTCCGCAACAAAGATGTTATGATTATGTACATTGTACAAACGCACAAGAAGTTGGGTAAGTGGGTATATGGGGATCATTGCTCCTGAAAAATAAAAACAAATCACACAAAGAAGCAAGCAAAAGCACTTATTTTATCCAATCTTGACATTTCTAACTCACCTACTAGTTCCTCCCCTTTTGTCTGTAGTCTTCACCAGAGTGCAAACCATTTTTGCCTCACAACATGTATTTTTTGATAGCCGCCCTTGATTAGCCGCGTCTGATCGGACATAAACATTGTGCTGGCACCTATAATGAGCCTAAAGAATATGAATGTTTAAATATGTCAGAGTCCAACAGGGATTACATCAAGAGGACAAAAAAGAGAGACAGGCTACATACTGTGCAATATCTCTCCAAGACCTTTGGAGAAATCAACCTGCAAAGCTGAAAAATTGAAAAATGTATACGCATTTGTGAAAACTGCTGTAAACTGAGGATGCTTTCACAAATAATGTCATAAATTATGTATTTTTATTAAATAATGTCATGAATACATTTTTTATGATTGTTTTAGTTTTTATTATTTAGATTTTCAGGTAGATTTCTCCAAGTGTATTAGAGATTTTGCCGCAGGATTTAGTGTCTCTCCATTTTTCCCCTCTTTATGCATTTCCAGATGGACTAGATGATGGTGAGATTTGATCTGTGTGTGAACCATATGATTTCAGATCCCCTGTGCATACAAAAATCCATCTATCCATCCATCTCACTTGTCCTAAGGTTGTACAAATACTGGAGCCCTACAGATGGCAAGTCCCATCACAGGGATACAAATCTCACTGGACTATTACAATTAATGGTAAAGTTCAATGTTAACTGATATTTCTTACTGGCACAATAAAGTGAAATATAAATAATACATATATAAATAATGGTCTTGAAATTTGGGGGAAGAATCTAATGTGCCTTTTGCACAGTACAATATATAAAAAAATTAACTTAAAATCAATTTCAATTTAAACAAATGTCCTAAATATTAAAAACTAATATAGTGTAAAGATGAATGTAATTATTTGATATTACCTTATAAAGTACACATTGTCCCTTATTTGGTTTTGTCACTGCCACTCTCCAACACACTCCTGATGATTCGCTAAGCTTTTCCACCCATTCCTTTACTTCACAAATTTCTGTCAATGCAATTCAAAGTGATGCCTCAAAACTTGTGTGGTCCAGGTGTGATTCTCCTTGTGTAGTGCACAAACGATAGGTGCAGAAGTGAGATTTAGACCCAGGAGGCAACCAGTTCTATAAAAGTAAAAAGAAGTCACCGAACAGAAAATTCACCCATTAGCATTATAACTGAGATGGCCCAACGTTTAGACACATAACAGTTTATTTAACAAATAAATTAAAATAAAATACTAGTGGCCAAAGACTTTTGCACAACAGTTTCCAGCACTGATAATAATCTCTTCTTTTTAACTTTTTATTCATCAAAGAATCCTGAAAATAAGTATAACAGGTTCCAAAAAAGTATTAAGCAGCGCAACAGTTTCCAGCACTGATAATAAATCAGCATATTAGAATGATTTCTGAAGGAAATGACACTGAAGACTGGAGTAATGATGCTGAAAATACAGCTTTGATCACAAGAATAAATTAGATTTTAATGTATATTTAAATAGAACACCATAATAATATTTCACAATATAATTTTTTTTCCCCTGTATTTTTGATCTATATATATGTGTGTGTGTGTGTGTGTGTGTGTGTGTGTGTGTGTGTTTCTCTTTGCAAAAAATGATTTATTCTTAAGCAATATCCTCATCAGTTTTCTATAAGTTGAGACCTTTAAATTTTTATCCAAGGACATTTATTTTTTTATTTTTTTTCCTTTATAGAGGGCATTTTCCCACTAATCTCATTATACTTTCATTTTAAATTCTTACATTTGATCTATGAATACAATTATAATAATGTGATTATCTATACGTTATAAAATGTAATAATTACACACCAGTGGCGGATTGCAGAACGTGACAGATGGGTGGGCCTGGATTAAGTCGAGGTGGGCCTGATCTATGGGTGTTCTGAAATCAAAGCAGTTGTCCCGAATCCACAGGCCTGGGATTCCCGAAACCTTCTTAACGCTACGCCGTTCTTATGTTACACTGTATCTTATCGTATATGTAAAAAATGCACGCGTACATCACTTTTGAATAAGAAACGATAACAAGTCTATAAAAACATCCTAATACATGCAAATTCAACTATTTCTGAAGTGATTATTTTATAAAGAACACCACTTTCTCTCATAACGCAGTGAAGCAGCCCTTGCATGAGAGAATAATTGATTCTGGAGCTGTCGATATCAACAGATTCATCGCCACGTACAGCACCTGGTAGAGTCGCACATAAGTATATCTTAAACAGCTTCCTATGGTATGGTTCGGGGAACACGCCTAGAAAAGGTATACCTTTAGTTAAGTTATACGTTAGGAGTCTTTGTAGCGACTCTAAGAGACAACGTTATCGAGAAACGCAGCCCTAAAATTATACTAGAGCAGCAGAGCCTTGGGCTGCGTTTCTCGATAACGTTGTCTCTTAGAGTCGCTACGAAGACTCTTAAAGGGTTAGTTCAGCCATAAATGAAAATTATGTCATTAATGACTCACCCTCATGTCGTTCCAAACCTGTAAGACCTCCGTTCATCTTCAGAACACAGTTGAAGCAATTTTTAGATTTAGTCCGAGAGCTTTCTGTCCCTCCATTGAAAATGTATGTACGGTATACTGTCCACGTCCCAGAAAGGTAATAAAACATCATCAAAGTAGTCCATGTGACATCAGTGGGTCCGTTAGAATTTTGTTAAAGCATTGAATATACATAATGCTCCAAAAATAACAAAAAATTTTGACTTTATTCAGCATTGTCTTCTTCACGATGCTGCTGACGTGTTTTCTGGTGTGCCCAATAACAAAGATAACACGTCAGCAGCGTCAATGCAGCGTCGTGAACGCGCTCACAACAGACCCGGAAGATCATGATTTTTGGGTGAACTAATGCTTTAAGGCAGTGGTCTCAAACTCAATTCCTGGAGGGCCACAGCTCTGCACAGTTTAGCTCCAACCCTAATCAAACACACCTGTTCCAGCTCATCAACATCTTCAGGATCAATAGAAACTTCCAAGCAGGTGTGATTTGGAGCTGGTTGGAGCTAAACTGTGCAGAGCTGTGGCCCTCCAGGAATTGAGTTTGAGACCAATGCTTTAAGGTATAACTTAAAAAGTAAAAAAAATAAAAAAGTGTTGCCTGAATAAGAAGGTTTCGGGAAACGCAGCCTTGAGTCCTCTGACGTTACTAGGTGCTGTAGTCATTAAAGAAAATGTATTTAGGTTCATATATATGTTCAATATTATAATATTATTTATTTAATCTATTTTGGTTATGAAAAGTGAACACTGAACAGCATTACT
Organism: Cyprinus carpio; assembly: GCF_018340385.1. Taxonomy (NCBI): domain Eukaryota; kingdom Metazoa; phylum Chordata; class Actinopteri; order Cypriniformes; family Cyprinidae; genus Cyprinus; species Cyprinus carpio. Next base: position 874,681 of record NW_024879293.1, on the reverse strand, counting down.
AAGAGGCGCAATGTGACATGGTCAGACATGGTTATGACCACTTCATAGGTTTGTTTCGTAGAAAGGCTTTCTTTAAAGTGAATTTCGTTTTGTATAAATTGTATCTTAATTTTAATCAATGTTTAATCAAACAATTGCCTCGATTTAATAAATAAGAAGGTCTTTCGACTGACTATATTCAATCCAGTTGAACCTTTCATACCACTTGGCATTGAAGCTTCGATATTTCCCATCAGTTATGGTACTCGGGAATGCCTGTAGATGAGGTTGGATAACCCCCAGAGCTGACAGATCCGACGGTGCAATCAAGTGTAGAGTGATCGTCGATTAGCCATAGGCAGATCTGCTTGCCGGTTAGCATCAGTGGAGGTCGTCTCAATACGGGTTTTTTTTTAAAAATTAGTGAGAGTAACTTGTTTGGCCATACTAAAGAAAAATCAAGATACCATGTACACTTCTAGCGATCGTTAGCCATTGGTTGTTCGCGCCAGATTGCAATAGTGCGTGCTACGTTGATGTTGCATTGACCAATGAAAACACGTCACCAACACACTTAAATTTAAAATAGTTATCAGATTTACTTACAATTTTACTGTTTTTAACATAACATGTTATAGATAAAATACACCACATAAAGTAGTATCCATGTTAAACTATACAGAGTAGTATTTTATTTTATTTTTTTATTTCTGATTGGGGGGGCCAGCTGTAAATGTGGGTGGGCCCAGGCCTGTCCAAGCCTGCCCACAGCTCCGTGCAGTAAAATTATAAAATTATACTTAAAATTTTACACTGAAAAATACAACTGAAGAGGCCGTGCACAAACTCTCTGCCTGTCCTGCCACAGCCACGGAGGCCGCTCAAGAACTCATTGCCTGTCCTGTCACGACCAAGTGGTCTGTCCATGTCTCTGCTCCACCGTGGCTCTATACTGCTCTGGATCTGCTCCACAGCCCAGGTCCTCCTCTGCTCCATTGTCTGTCTCTGCTCCACAGTCTAGACCTGCCTCTGTTTCACGGGCCTGGCCCTCCATCTCACCCCCTGTTCCGCCTCCGCTCCACCACCCTCCTGGACTTTTTGTGTTTTGTTTGTTTGGGCCATCTGGAGCTGCCCTTAGAGGGGGCTCCAAATGTTTGTTTTGGGGTTTTGTTTCATGTTCTTGTTTTTATGTCTTTTATTTTGTAGTTTGATTGCTGTTTGTGTCAAGCTTCCCTTGCCCTCTTGTATTCCTGCTATTGGTTGCTCTTGTTCATTCTTTCGTGTTCTGATTGGCTTATTGTCTTGTCATGTGATTATCAGTTCTGTTTACCAATTGGTTGTTTTAGTCATGTGCCTTGTTTGTTCATGTCATGTGTTCATTAATTTTCTGTTATAAGTAGCCATGTCATTGCCTTGTTCACTGTTGTGTATTAATGTTGTAACCTGCTGTTGGCAAGTCTAGTCTGTTCATGCCACGTCAAGTCTGTTTTAGTCAAGTCTGTTCAAGTCAAGTCTTTGTTTCCTGTTTTGATCAGGATGTTTTGGATTTCACTTCTGTAAATAAACTGCCCTTGGATTCTCACTCACCTTCAGTGGAATCATTACAGTATATACAGTACATATACTATATATATATCATACTACATATTAAACAGCTTCCTAAGTTATGGTTCGGGGAACACGCCTAGAAATGGTATACCTTTAGTTAAGTTATACGTTAGGTTATACATTATATGTACATTACTACATATATTATATTATATATATATGTGATACTAGTTAAAATTTATTAACATTTTATTGCCCATTTACTGACATATCACTCCATACTTGTATAAATGTAACAGGTGAGTCCCATTAGTTTCAGTGTATTTAAAGTGTGTCTGCCGCTTGTTTCTTGTCCGGTATTGTTTGTCTCACCTCAGTGCTACGTGTGGTTTCTTGGTGTTCTGTTCAATAGTTAAGTTCTGTGTCAATTGGAATCTCCTACATCTCTTTGCTCCAGCAAAGGCACATATGACAAGTGATATATAGTAAGTAAATATATTGTTAGTATATTTAACATGAAATTATATATTTAATTTTCACTAGGGAAGGCATCTGTAAAGGCTTTTCAATCACTCACAGTAAAAACCATCACAGTAAAAACCAATCAAATAAAATTAAATCTAATCCCATTCAAGTAACTAATATGATACAAGGACTTTTATTGATATGTGATATTTATTATTTTATCACAATAGATTTATTTGGTTTTAAACTCATTGATGTAGGCTAATGCTTTGCTCATATAGTCATTAGATGTGTTTTATACACGTAATGGAATAAAACCTTGGTACCAAAAAGGTGCATGTGCCTTAAAAAATAAATAAATAATTCTGAATTAAATCAGTACACAAAGTCAGATCAAACTATTTCCAACACCTTCTAACGTTTTTATTATAAATGATTGATATCAGTACACAAAGTCAGATCAAACTATGGTCAGTTTTTGTTTTGGCCCTCCTGTAAAGTTGCTGAAATATCACTTACGCACTTGTGGTTCTAACACCTTGAAACGGTTAATATTTTTACATCTGCCTGTTTCACATTGACACAATGAGTTAATTTTAACATCTCTCTCTTTAGAGAGCAGTAGGATGGATCCGGCTGTAACAGCTTCTAGAACAACATGTAACACAGGGAAATAAATAAAAGATAAATAAAACATTTAGACCAGACATTGACTATTTATCAATTATGGAAAAGCAGCATGTTAAATACACAAAATAAAGAAGGATCAATTTCCATTTAAATTCATTTCTGCAAATAATAACTGATCTAATGCATTGAAACATAGACTGTAAATCAAATCAATGAGACCTCTCAAGATCTCAGCAGAGGATGATTAACCAACTCCAAAAACAAAAAGGCAACTGAACACTTCCTTCCATTATTGCCCAGAAAAAAAAAAAGTTCCCTTGTCGTCACAATATATGGGGTAAGTTGTCACAAGAGCAAGCTGACATTAGAAGCAAACAGAGAGATACAGTCATGAGATTTTTTTTTGTATTTGACTACACACAGTATTTGAATGAACATAATGAAAACAAAACAATCATCTTACTGGAACAGAACTAATTTGAGCCCATGACTCTTTGTCACATGTGGAAAAAAAGAAAAAGAAATAACTGATATTTAATTTTGTGACAAAGAATATAATTTAAACAGACACTGATGTAATTCTCAGACTACTGTCTATAAGAAACAGTCTTTAAATACACAAATCAACAGTAACATCACCTTCATTTTAAATTGTGTTTGTACATTTTCACAGTTTTTTTTTTTTTTTTACAGCATTTTGCTTTTCAATTCAACAAATATCTGACATATGTTTCGTATAATTCTTCCAAATATATCGTGAATCTCAGCAGTCGTGGAAACGTCACATCTGCTGCTGATACGAGGAGCTCATGCAGTGATCTGTATCATGAACCTAGATTTGTGCAGCTCTTGTTCTTGTTCACAGTGGCGTAAAGTTCACCCAGCGGCTCATTTTCTGTTCCTCTGATGGCAGCGTAAGTCACTGAATCATCTTGATCCTGAAAGAACAGCACAGAATTTCTCCGTCAGTGTTTGAACCGCAGCCACATGTTGATAAAGCTTCATTTATCTGAGATTCAGATTCAGAACTACATCTCCGCAGCGTATAGACGAGAGAAGCTGCTGTGCTTGCTTTTCTCTGAACAGCAGTCAGTGATGCAGAACAAGAGAATGAGCTGCTGTCTACTCACTTTGAGTGATTTTACTGGCTTTTTACTGGAACAAGAGACTTCAGAGTAAGTCACATCATCTGTCTGCTCCTAAACATTTAACACACAGAACAGACATGTCTGTCACTGTAATATTTCAAATAATATGACATTATAGAACAGAACTGAATGTCTAATGGTTTGACTCACGTTGTCTCTCGCAGCAGCAGGAGTGGACGACATGTTGATCGTCTCATATGTCACTTTAACTTCATTCTCATCTTTGACCTTCAGACAACAAACAGTTAAAAACTGATGAATCACACTTTATTGAGCTTTAAAGACAGAAATCAGATCTAAATCACTGTTATTACTGAACTCACCACCGATTCATCAGTCTCTCTTTTATTACCTGAAAAAACATGCCTCAAATTATTATTTATAATAAAAGACACATACAAACACAGAACGTTCACAAAGCTAATGATGTTGAGGCAAGAAGCAATGAATTGAATGAAACAATGTTTGTTTGACTTGATAACTCTTTGAGATTGACATTACAGGAATAAAGCTGAGTTTGAGAATCTCAGAGTCACATAATCCACATGTTTCTGTGATACACACAATCTGATCATGATGTGCTTGTTTGCTGATCATTACAGTGAGATCTGAACGCAGATTTTAATTGTTATAAAGGAGTAAATCTGAAACTCACCAGCTCTTTTTCTGCAGATCAGCCAGAGAACAGCAGCCAGGAAAACAGCAGACGCAGCAGCAGCAGAAATCACTATCACTGAAGAAGAGACAGTCATAGTCAGGGACGGGACGGCCCACTGATCACCATCATACTCACAGTGAAAGACAAAAACCATCGCGTCGATGGAGGAGGAATGTGTTTCAACCACTGTGACCTCTGACTTTTGATTGATGTCCTGTGACTGATTTATTGTCTATTGCTCTTCTTCATGCAGCTGAAATTCAGAGCTTTATGCTTTAGATCTGAATGATGTTCTGCTGGAATCATCTTTACTTAATAACATGGGATGCAATGTATATTTATGTGCCACCCCCCCACCCCCATTTATGTGTTGTGGACTGGAGTCATTGCTGTCATTGTTTTAGCTGGAGCTGTAAAAGATGAATGTTAGTTCAGATGAAACACACTGTCGAATATGACAATCATATTGTAATCAGTTAATACACAAGATAACTCTAGCATAATGCACTGCACAGATGATGACAATGTACCTGTAGTTTTCCGTGTTGTTCTAGTCGAGGGATTCTGAGAGTTTGGGTCTGCTGTCATTGTTTTATCTGGATCTGTAAGAGATGAATGTTAGTTCAGATGAATCATACAGTAGAACAGGTGTAATGATTATAGTAATTGGAACCCGTGTGTGGTTTAGTGATATATGTCTGCGCATGTGCAGTATGGGGTAGATGCCCTGGGAGTGTGCGTGGTGGCAGCACGTCACAGTTGTAACCGCTAATAAACTACCAACGTTGCCTTTCAATTGTGAAGCTGTTTTCTTTAATGAACTTACAAGATCATAACATGGTGTCAGAAGTGGCTTTTGAAAGGAACGTATGGAATGGAGCGGAATATGAAAGCTAAGAAGGAAAGTTAAGAGAGCATGCACACGTGGATTACAAACACACAATGGAAGGATTGCAGCCGCCTCCGAAACTTCAACTTACCGGTAATGTTTCTGAGAATTGGAGACGATTCAAACAACGATTTCTCTTGTACTTATCTGCAATTGATGGAGATCGTAAAGGGGAAAAGATGAAAGCGTCGTTGTTTCTTCATGTGGTGGGTGATGAAGCATTGGAGGTATATAATAATTTCACTTTTGAAGAAGGGGAGAGTTTGAAGTTGCAGCCAATAATGGATAAATTTGAAGCGTTTTGTATCCCGAAGAGGAATGTTACTTATGAAAGGCATAGATTTTTCACGTGTATGCAGAGAATTGGAGAAACCATTGATCAATATGTGACAGAGTTGAGACATAGGAGTAAAACGTGCGAGTTTGGTGAGTTGACAGATTCTCTTATAAAAGACAGAATTGTGTGTGGAATACCTGATAATGGATTGAGGGAGCGATTGCTCAGGGAACAAGATTTGGATTTAGAGAAGGCGCTTTTGCTTTGCAGAGCAGCGGAAACTGTAAAGACACAAGCTAAAGAATTGTTAAATGAGACCTGTACTGTGGATGTTGTAAAGAAATGTCAGACACTACCTAGTGGAAGTGTAAAGAATTCAATGTTCAGTGAAAGGGGCAGAGGTACAGATGAGAAGCGTCAACGAATATGTGATCGGTGTGGGATGCAACATCCGCCTAGAAAATGTCCAGCTTATGGTAAAAAGTGCAACAAATGTGATAAAAATAATCATTATGCACGTTGTTGTAAAAGCAAGAGATCTTTTAACCAAGTGAATACAATTACTGAGAGTGAAGTGGAAGAATTTTATGTTGATGCAGTAACCGACTGTGAAAGTGATCAGAAAGACTGGATTGTACATCTACAAATTAACGATTACACAATTGCCTGTAAGCTGGATACAGGAGCCCAAGTGAATATAATGTCGGAAGTGGAGTTTAGCAAGTTGAAACCAAGGCCAAAATTGCATCCTGTTAAAGTGAAAGTAACTGGATATTCTGGAACAGATATACCAGTGAAAGGAAAATGTGTTATATAAGGATAAGACGCATCATTTGTCATTTGTGGTGGTGCCAAAGGAAGTTCCAGCACTTTTAGGCTTGGCTACTTGTGAGAGACTGAATTTGGTGAGAAGAGTGTTAGTTGTTGAAGAGACCAATAATTCTGAATATGACTCCGTCTTAAGAGAATATGAGGATGTGTTTAAAGGCTTGGGTTGCTTGCCAGGAGTGCACAACATCCAAGTAGATGAAACCGTCCCACCAGTTGTCCATCCATGTCGAAAAGTACCGTTTGCACTTAAACAACAATTAAAAGGAAGAACTGGACAGAATGGAGACTCTAGGGGTGATACGGAAAATTGATGAGCCCACTGAATGGGTTAGTTCTTTGGTGATCGTTGATAAGAAGAATGGAAAGTTGAGGATTTGTCTTGATCCCAGAGATTTGAACAGAGCTATTAGGAGAGAGCATTTTAAGCTTCCAACACGTGAAGAGATTATGGCACAATTTGCAAATGCTAAATATTTCAGCAAACTCGATGCATCTTCAGAGTTTGGCAGTTGAGGTTGGATGATGTTAGATCAAACTTATCCACATTTAAAACACAAAACAGAACATATCATTTTTTGAGGCTTCCTTTTGGAATTGATTCGGCTCCTGAGGTATATCATAAAACAGTACATATGATATATGAACACATGAATGGTGTTGATACATCAATAGATGATAGAATTGTTTGGGGAGCTTCAAAAGAAGAGCATGACGCAAGGCTAAGGAAAGTTTTAGAAGAAGTGCAAACTTGAAGTTGAATATAGAGAAAAGTGCCAATTTGGAGTAACAGAATTAACCTTTCTTGGTGATATTGTCAGTAGTGAGGGAGTGCGACCAGATCCCATGAAGGTTTCTGCAATTGAACATATGCCTAGACCACAATGTAAGAAGGATGTCCAGAGATTCATGGGAATGTTGAATTACATGAGTAAATTTATCCCTAATCTGTCTGAAAAAATAGCACCACTGAGATGGCTGATAGAGAAAAAAAATGACTGGGAGTGGAGTTATAATCAAGAAGCGGCATGGCAAGATTTGAAGGTGATTTTAAACAAAAGAGCCAATTTTGAAATTTCATGATCCTGAACGCTCCATTAAAATTTCAGCTGATGCCTCACAGACAGGACTTGGAGCGGTACTGCTTCAGAATTATGATGGAGCCTGGCAGCCTGTTGCATATGCCTCGCGTTCAATGAATGATGCGGAATGCAGGTATGCACAAATTGAAAAATAATTGCTTAGCATTACCTTTGCTTGTGAGAGGTTTCATCAGTTTGTGGCAGGACAATCCTTTTATGTGGAGACTGATCATAAGCCATTGATTGCGTTGTTTAAAAAATCGTTAAACAATTGCTCTTTAAGAATTCAAAGGATGATGATTAATTTACAACGTTATGCATTAACTGTGTGTGTTATACACCAGGAAAATTAATGTTTGTGGCTGACACCCTGTCCAGAGCTGTGGATCCAACTTCTTCATCTAGTGGAAAATTGACTGAGGATATTCAAGTATCTGTGAACATGGTTCTGGAAACCTTGCCTGTCGCTGACTCCAAGTTGAAGTTAATTGGTAAAGAGACGGAACGAGATCAAGTGCTCCAACAGGTGAAAAAATATGTCATGGATGGTTGGCCAGATAAAAAAGAAAGCTGTGTTGCAGAGGTGTACGAGTTTTGGAACTGTGAGGATGAATTGTCTGTTTGTAATGACATTTTGTATAAAGGAAACAAAATAGTGATTCCCAGAAGTCTCAGGAATAAGATGTTGGAGAAAATCCATGAAGGCCATTTAGGCATTGAGAAGTGTAAGAAGAGAGCTCGTGAGGAATTAATCAAGATATTATAACTGTTGTGTCAAAATGCCAGACGTGTATTAAACATCAATATAATAATTCAAGAGAGCCTCTACAATCACATCCAGTACCTGAAAGACCATATCAAAAAGTAGGAGCAGACATCTTTACGTGTCATGGAAAAAAATTACCTTTTGGTTACTGACTATTACTCATTGTATCCTGAGGTGTGTATGTTAAGTACAATTACGGCAGAAAATGTTATCTCATGCATGAAGTCAATTTTTGCTCGACATGGAGTACCAAAGGAAGTCTTTACTGATAATGGCCCTCAGTTTATTAATGCTGGCTTTTCGTACTTTTGCAGAAGAATGGGATTTTAGACATACAACTTCTAGTCCAAAATTTTCCGCAGTCCAATGGTCTTGTGGAAAAGTCTGTTGGAATAGTAAAGAGAATAATGCAAAAGACAAGAGATGATGGAAGTAGTTTTTACATGGGACTGCTTGTTTATCGTAGTACACCTCTTGAATGTGGATATTCCCCAGCATATCTTCTGATGGGTCGACGTCTTCGTTCTAATCTGCCTGTGTCGGAGAATCTATTGTCAACACAACATGGTAAGAAAGTCAAGAAATACAAAGAATATCAGAGGGCTAAGCAGAAGACCTATTACGATAAAAGAACTCGTCAGTTGCCTGAGCTTTGTGTTGGCGAGGAGGTTAGACTCAAAGATAGATCCAATCTGTGGAGTCAGAAAGGCATTATACTTGAACAAATTCAACCAAGATCTTACAATGTTGAAATGTCAAGTGGTGTTGTGTTAAGGAGGAATCGTCAACATTTGTTGACAGATGTGTCTGCTGGGTAGGAACAAACAGAGCAAGTTGAAAAGACTGAGATACCTCTGAGAAGATCTGTTCGGGTACGGAAAATGCCCTGAGAGACTTATTGAAACATGCTGAGAGAGATTTTTCAACACATGATGAAATAATTGAAACATGCTGAAATATTTATTGTATATTTAATAATCGTTAAAAAAAATTTTTTCTGTAACAGTGTTAATTTCGTTAACGAAGACGACGACGAAAAATATTCGTTAACGAACATTTTTTCTGTGACGACGACGAGACGTTGACGAGCTAAAAATAATATCTGATGACGAAATTATGACGAAATTTATGCCGCGTTTTCGTTAACTAGACGAGACTGGACTATAATGTTATTTGAGGACTACCAGACATTCAAAATGCATCCTATAGGCTTTTGTCTTTCAAAATGTACGTCCCTGTCATTGGATTGCGATCGGATAAGGGGCGTTTGCATATCTAGTCAGTATAGCAGCCGCAGTGGATGGATAGACTACAAAAACGCGAACTAGCGATCTGAAACAATGGCCTCAGCACCCGAAGGGGTATGGATAATTGTGACTCCCGGGAGTCACAATTCGTTGTCGATTAACTTAAAGTTAGTGAAGGCGGGATAGGCGAAATCACGCTGATAGAAGTGTTCTCTCTCGCGCGCGTGCATGCTCCACTTCCTCAGTTCACATATACAGCACGCGATCAGTTCTCAGCGCTCAAACACACACACAACAGTCCAAATGTTTATCGTGTAGAGTATCTCACGTAAATACAGTAGGTTATGGATTAAGTGAACGTGAAAAGGTGGGTGAAAACTGAACGTGTGTCAGTATTTCATGCATGCCTTCCGTCTTAAAAGGACAGCATTCCAAATCAAATACCTATCTGTCATTAATGTTAACCAACAAAAGATGTTAAATAAATGTATACATGTTAAGTAAAACCCACTGTGTCTGAAAAAAGAGTTTAATTTGTATCTCTATTGTATCAGACTTAACATGCCTCATCAAACAAAAAAATATATAAATAAATCCCCTTCCTAAATGTCACAGGTCGGAGCGGACCACAGATGTTGAGAGTCACGCCCCTTCCTAATTTCCACCTCGAGGAGGTCCCAAGAACACCCCAATGACACACGAGAGCCGGTAAGTAAATATTAAAACAAACTTTATTAAATTACTAAAAAAAAGGGTATGGGGAAGGGAGGCTAAAATCCAACCCTCCTTCTGGAGAGTAACAGTCTCGAGTCTCTTAGACTCCGTCACGGGAGATCTCAGGTGAGTCCTTCACTCCTCTTTCCTTCTGGGCTATGTGACGACAATCAGCTTATTCACAAGTGCCCCTTTGTTCTGGCTTGCAGGACGACTGTCCAGGGCCCTCTCCTTTCCTGGACGTAACAGATACAAGTGGTAAGTATTGAGAGTTTGGATGCACAATGGATACCTGCTGCTACTTTTGACGAACTCCGAGGCGACCCAGCGGATTACACTCCCGGTCATCCAGATGCTGGGGGAACTGCCCAAGGGCTGCCGGGATCCAACTAAAACCGTACTGGTAAGTGTACGGGAGGGGGTTTCCACGGTCTCTGTATCCTGAGTGACGAGTCGACATGCAGGTAGACGCTTCAAAGGGACCCGCTAGATCTGCACAAGAGCATAAAGGTAAGTGTAACAGGACTGGACACGGATAGTGGACAGAGGGGCCGCTGGCTCTTCACTCGGGGGCACAAGTAAGTCCGTAGGAAAGACAACTGGGGTTTCACTTGAGCATACAGGCGAGTGTACAACACAATATGTTGGCTTTAGCTTTGGGCATAAGGTAAGTACATCCAATACAACTGGGACTTCAATCTGGGCAGACAGGCGAGTGTACAACACAATATGCTGGCTTTAGCTTTGGGCATAAGGTAAGTACATCCAATACAACTGGGACTTCACTCTGGGCAGACAGGCGAGTGTACAACACAATATGCTGGCTTTAGCTTTGGGCATAAGGTAAGTACATCCAATATAACTGGGACTTCACTCTGGGCGGACAGGCGAGTGTACAACACAATATGCTGGCTTTAGCTTTGGGCATAGGGTAAGTTACATCAAAGGTAACTGGGACTTCACTTGGGCATACAGGCGAGTGTACAACACAATATGCTGGCTTTAGCTTTGGGCATAAGGTAAGTACATCAAAGGTAACTGGGACTTCACTTGGGCATACAGGCGAGTGTACAACACAATATGCTGGCCTTAGCTTTGGGCATAAAGTAAGTACATCCAATATAACTGGGACTTCACTTGGGCATACACGCGAGTGTACAACACAATATGCTGGCCTTAGCTTTGGGCATAAGGTAAGTACATCCAATATAACTGGGACTTTACTCTGGGCAGACAGGTGGGTGTACAACACAATATGCTGACTTTAGCTTTGGGCATACATTTACGGTGAATATACAGGGAAACAGGAAGTGATGTAACTCACAGACCTTCGAGGGAATAGACGTCAGACGTTCCTTTTCTGAGGCTTCTACCCAACTGCTGATAGAGAGGCGGATCGAAAACTGTTGCGTTGGGCCGAACACGGCCTCCGCTGGCGCTGGCGTCACACACAGGTAAGTTGTCTCACCCGGGGTGTACTACACTGGATGGGTCGAACGCTTCCCTCTTCTTTCTACCAACCGACAAGGCAAAAGATCTAGACAGGGGCGAACCTTTGAAGAACTCCACAGCAGGTAATAATACACGCACAGCTGATTTCCTCCTACAGCAGCCAACTCCTCACCATTAATACTTCCCAATAGATCCACACTGTTCTTACTTGAAATTGTTTCCCACCACCGTCACGTGGGGAAGAAGAGTCAGGATGTCATCGACGGCATATAATTGGAGATGTTTTCTTCGCCCGCCTCGGTATTCACTTCCTTCACAGGATTTCGTCAGGCCTGAAAGGTGGTTGTTGACGACACAACACAGCACAACACTGCAATTTTCAAGTGTATACACTCACAGCAAAGGACAAAGACTCACCCACTGCACTCCACACACTCTGGTGAATTTAGGGTCAACACCCCGTCTGACCAAAGACTCTTCCTGGAAGTCGTGAAGACACTGATGCCACGAATATTCAGATTTAAACGTTGCCGCCACAACAGCCCAACATCCTCTCGCTCACTGGTCCCGGCTCACCCACAATCCTCCTCCACGGTGGGGCCGCTCACATACTATGCCACAAACTCACAAAACGCTCACAGATGGTTCACTCTAGATGATTATACTGCTGTACGATTGGTTTAGGGTACTCACACCGTTACTACACGAGGTCTCTTTTCCCTCTTCTTTCCAGCTCCTGGATACTTCTCCTGCTGCCACGTGCCCTGTCGAAAAGGCCTCCTTCGGCGATACTTCCAGTGAGTCTTCCTGTTTTCAACCACTCAGAATTTGTTACACATGTCCATGGAGCATTTCACAGTTAAGTAGACATTCCAATATACTCAGCCCGGTGTCTGTTTCTGCCAAACCCTTGTCTCCGTCTTTGCCCAGCCAACAATATCCTCTGCCTTCTTTCCTCTGTACTCGCCCAAACACTCCAACTCTCTCGCCGTATCGGCTGAAATAAAACAAAGAACTTTCCCCCCGCCCTCTGCAGTTTCTGAAGCCCTCTTTGTACTCCTCCTTCTCTTCATACTGCCCAATCCACGATCGCCCCGTTCATCTATCCACCTGCGATCAATAAAACCCTAATTTCCCTTCCCCCGGTGTTTGAGAATTCCCGGGTTCTCCGCATAGTTCGGGTCACTCGGACTCTTCCGTTGGAGCCTCCTCCACGGGTGTAGGGGGGCTAGGATAATTTCAACTCTGGACAGGGGCCCCTCGGATCATATTGCGGTGGGACTACGGCCCATCCCCCAATCCACGGTCTACGGTGCCCGGCTCTTTTGGAGCCTCCTCCACGGGGCTGGGCGAATCGTGTACACGGGGCCTTCCCTTCTGGGCGAATCGTGTACAGGCCGCTGCTGGCCTTGGATCACATATGGAGTGGTCTCCCACCGGTCACTCAACTTTCCTTTACCTCGTCGCCTGTGGTCCCGCACCAGTACTCTTTCTCCAGGGAGTAGGGGGGCCTCTCGTGCCGTCCGATCATATAGCCGCTTGTTCTTTTCTCCGGCCACTCGTATCCGCTTGGTGACTTGCTCGTAAGCAAAATGGAGGCGTTGATGATGACAGCCCACCCACTCTGTCAGGCTCACCTCTTCCTCGGCCATTGCCGTTCCCAACATCAGATCTGTTGGCATCCGCACATGTCTGCCAAACATTAGATAAGTAGGGGCATACCCCGTAGTACTGTGTACGCTGTTATTGTAGGCCTGGATTAAATTTGGCAAGGCACTCACCCAGTCGTCCTGATGGTCCCGGTCCAATGTGCCCAGTAGGCCCAGCAGGGTCTGATTAAACCTCTCGCACCCCCCATTACCCTGGGGATGGTAGGAAGTAGTGCGAGTCTTCGTACACCCATACAGTTGGCACAGTTCCTTTATCACTCGAGACTCAAAGTTGGGTCCTTGGTCCGAATGCAGGAACTCGGGGCATCCGAACGGCTGGAAGACAGCCCTCCACAAGGCCGTGGCGGTGGTGTTAGCCGTCTGATCTAGGGTAGGAACAGCCCAAGCATATTTCGTAAACAGATCAGTGACCACAAGAATATTCTGGTAACGGTCCATGGGTCGGCCCAGCGTCAGGAAGTCCATAGCTACAATGTGGAGAGGGGCTTTTGCGTTAATGGGGACCATCGGTGCTCTGGCCTCTTGCCTTGATTTAAATAGAGTACATCGGGGACACGCCTGGATGAAAGCACTCACTGATGCTTCTAGTCCTGGCCAATAAAAGTGTCGGCGCAGAAGGGACACAGTTTTCTCCTGTCCTTGATGCCCCAGCTGGTCATGGTAAGCCGCTAATAAAGCTCGTACCTGATTTTCTGGTACCACAATCTGGCAGATCTCCTCATCTAGCCCCGGATCTCTGATGATTCTGCACAATACTCCATCTCTCAACTTGAGCTTCGTCCATTGCCCCAGCAGCTTTCGTCCTGTCCCAACTTGGGCTTGCCTTTCCGCCGGCGTTGGCCTTCGGCCATGTTCCAGCCATTGACTCAGGGTCCTCACCTCTCTGTCTCCTTGTTGCCTCCCCCTCCATCGGCGGGGGTCCCATCCCCAACTTACGGGCACCACCTCTCGTTGACCTCCAGGAGCTTCCACCACGCCTACCATGTACCCCTCCTCTTCTTGGTCTGATACTGGTTCCGATGGACTCCTCGAATTCCCCACCGCCGGGAGTCGGGACAGGGCGTCGGCGTTGGTGTGCTCTCGCCCAGGCCGATACTGGAGCTGGTAATCATAATTCGCTAGCTGGGCCACCCACCGCTGCTCCACAGCCCCCAGCTTCGCTGTCTGTAGGTGCACAAGCGGGTTGTTATCAGTGATCACTGTTACCTGAGCGCCCCAGAGGTAGTCTTTGAATTTTTCGCTGAGTGCCCACTTCAATGCCAACAACTCCAGTTTGAAGGAACTATAATTGGCGTCGTTCCTCTCAGCGGGATGAAGACTCCGACTAGCATACGCAATGACCCGTTCCACTCCCTCCTGCCGTTGGGCTAGCACTGCCCCCAAGCCGAGGTTGCTGGCATCTGTGTAAAGAACGAAGGGTTTAGTGAAGTCAGCGTAGGCTAAAATCGGGGCTTGCAACAGCTCCTGCTTCAGCCGTTGGAAGGCAGTCTCACACTCGGGACTCCACGTAATGGCAGGGGAACCGCGGCCTCGAGGGCGTCCCGTCCCGGACAGCAGCTGATTCAAGGGCTTTGCGATCTTAGAAAAATCTTTGATAAACCGTCGATAGTATCCTACAAAGCCCAAGAATGATCTCACTTGCCTCACTGTCTTTGGGGCACTCCATTCTCGTACTGCTGCTACCTTTTCCGGGTCCACAGAAACCCCCGCGGCACTCACACAGTGGCCCAAAAACTTGACCTCTCTCCGCAGCAGGTGGCACTTGTCTGGTTGGAGCTTCAACCCATACCTCTCCATCGCCTGAAAGACCTTCTCCAGATGTTGCAGATGGGATTCAAAGTCTGGGGAATAGACAATCACATCATCAAGATATACGAGTGTGGACTCCATCAACTGACCTCCCAAACACCGTTGCATGAGCCGCTGGAACGTGGCCGGGGCGTTACAAAGGCCAAAGGGCATCCGGTCCCATTCAAAAAGACCAAACGGGGTCGTGAAGGCGGTCTTCTCCCGGTCTACCTCTTCCACCTGCACCTGCCAATATCCGCTGGCCAAATCCAACGTGGAGTACCAAGCTGATTTTGTTAAACTGGCGAGTGAGTCTTCAATTCTAGGTAATGGAAAGGCATCCTTCTTAGTCACTTGGTTCAGTTTTCGGTAGTCGACACAGAACCTCCAGGCCCCTGTCTTCTTCTGCACCAGTACAATAGGAGCCGCCCACGAGCTACTGCTTTCTCGAACGATCCCCTGGTCGAGCATACCTTGTAGCAGAGTCCGAACCTCAGTATATAAAGTAGGTGGTATCGGGCGATATCTCTCGCGACTGGGTCCAGCTTCGCCCGTGGGGATCCGATGTTTCACTATGTTCGTACATCCATAATCTTCATCATGGGCAGAGAAGACATGCTGCCACTTCCTTAGAAGTTCCTGTAGCTTACGTGTCTGAGTCTGTTCCAATTCCTCTCCTCGTAGGGATTCGCCCAATAGATGGCCGGGCACCTCTTCCCCAGCCCTCCTGGAGGGCGAATCTACTTGAGTCAGGCCCACTTCGACCACTGTGGGGCATACCTGGCGGAAACTCACGTCCCTTTCTTCTCGCACTTGATGGGGCTCCACCATCGTTACTCTTGCCAAACGTTGGTGTTTATGTAGATGTATGGCACAGGGCTTCTCATTTCGTACCTTTACCGGAACTCGTCCTCGTCGAACCACCGCCAGTCCTCGGGCCACTTCCACATACTGACAATCCAAATGGGGCTCTACCAGTACCCAGCCTTCTGGCCCGTGTTCTTGTTGGGGGACCCTTACCCATACTATGGCCTCACTTCGGGCCGGTACGGACAGTGCATAGCGGCAAGCTACTCGACCAGTCTCTTCCCGGTCCCTCCGAACCCTGGTCATCTGCACCCGGCGGACAATCAGCCGCAACACGTTCCCATTCGTGTCGTTCTGCAGGCGGTATTTTCTGAACGGGCTTGGCCCGAAATAATTCCTCCCAACACTCGGAGAGGACGTTCATACCTAAGAGGGCTCTATGAGTTCCCAAGCAGTGGTCTTGGACGATGATCACTCCTTTCTGGGGCACGACAATTCCGTGAATTTCCAAGTCCGCTAGTCTGTAGCCAATATAGGGGATGTCTAACCCATTTGCTCTCTTCAGGGTGAGCCAGGGGGCCTCTGTTCCTTGCACATTCTGTTTCCCAAACAGCTCTTGTGACAGACTCTCAGAAAATAGGGTGACTTGCGATCCAGTGTCCACGAGGCATTGTACCTTGATGCCACACACTTGGACCTCCACCACAGGGCTATGCCCAATCATCTTGTCCTTCGAGCCAGCTTCTATAGATGGGTCATCTAAGGGGGTCCCGACCACACGACCCACTGTGGCCGGTCGACCTAAAAACCCCCCTCGAGCCTCTTCGGGGACCACACTGTCGACTGTAGTGGCCAGGTTCTCTGCAACGGTTACAAATCGGTCGCCCTTGTTCATCCCACTCGAATCGAGGGCGGGTAGGCCGGCTAGGTCGCCTTCCTGGATCTCGGCCACCATCTGAATACACACGGTCTCGGGGGGCAGGCCTTGCCTCTTGCCTCGAAGTGCCGAGTCGCAGTTCCTCCAAAAGGGTCTTAGACAACTCTGTCATTTGTTCACGGACATCTTTGAGGAGTTCCAACTTCAGGGCCTGCTTCCAGTCTGCTACTTCTGGAGCAGCCGTTGCAGTGCCACTTACGGCCGCACACACAGGGGGGTCTTTTACTTCGGCCTGATCGATCTCCAGAGCCACCGCCTCCTTCTTCAGGTCCTCGAATGTAAGCTCAGGGTCTCTTCGGAACTGCACTCGCAGGCTCTGACGTACTGGGCCTTCTCTCAACCCCAGCAGAAATTGATCCCTCAACAAGGTCTCTCCGTCCCCGATACCATGATCTTGACGTCCTTGTAGCCTCGTAAACTGCTCTCGCAGTCGCAGTGCAAAAGCTCTGATGGATTGTCGGTGGCCTTGTTTACAGTTAAAAAACTGTGCTCTAAGGACAGCTACTGGGGTGGTATCGCCATATTGTTCCGTCAAGAACTGGAAGACGGTTTGAGCGGTGGCTCGGACGGCTTCTGGGGCGGCCTGGACTTCCCGCCGCGCTTCCCCCTCTAGAGAATTAAGAACAAACTGCAGCTGCTGTGCCGCACTCAACCCTTGAATCCCGGCCAGATATTCAATCTGAGCTTTCCATTCAGCTAATCGTACTTCAGACTCAGTTCCGCCGTACTTCTGGATCCAGGGGTTCCCCATAAACACTGGCATGACTCGGGGTAGGGCCTCTGGCAACTCGTTGTCGGCCATTGGGGAACCTTGGTCGCTCAACCCGAGGTGGAACCCTGCCGACTACGCCAAAAATCTGTCACAGGTCAGAGCGGACCACAGATGTTGTGAGTCACGCCCCTTCCTAATTTCCACCTCGAGGAGGTCCCAAGAACACCCCAATGACACACGAGAGCCGGTAAGTAAATATTAAAACAGACTTTATTAAATTACTAAAAAAAAAGGGTATGGGGAAGGGAGGCTAAAATCCAACCCTCCTTTTGGAGAGTAACAGTCTCGAGTCTCTTAGACTCCGTCACGGGAGATCTCAGGTGAGTCCTTCACTCCTCTTTCCTTCTGGCTATGTGACGACAATCAGCTTATTCACAAGTGCCCCTTTGTTCTGGCTTGCAGGACGACTGTCCAGGGCCCTCTCCTTTCCTGGACGTAACAGATACAAGTGGTAAGTATTGAGAGTTTGGATGCACAATGGATACCTGCTGCTACTTTTGACGAACTCCGAGTCGACCCAGCGGATTATACTCCCGGTCATCCAGATGCTGGGGGAACTGCCCAAGGGCTGCCGGGATCCAACTAAAACCGTACTGGTAAGTGTACGGGAGGGGCTTTCCACGGTCTCTGTATCCTGAGTGACGAGTCGACATGCAGGTAGACGCTTCAAAGGGACCCGCTAGATCTGCACAAGAGCATAAAGGTAAGTATAACAGGACTGGACACGGATAGTGGACAGAGGGGCCGCTGGCTCTTCACTCGGGGGCACAAGTAAGTCCTTTAGGAAAGACAACTGGGGTTTCACTTGAGCATACAGGCGAGTGTACAACACAATATGTTGGCCTTAGCTTTGGGCATAAGGTAAGTACATCCAATACAACTGGGACTTCACTCTGGGCAGACAGGCGAGTGTACAACACAATATGCTGGCTTTAGCTTTGGGCATAAGGTAATTACATCCAATACAACTGGGACTTCACTCTGGGCAGACAGGCGAGTGTACAACACAATATGCTGGCTTTAGCTTTGGGCATAAGGTAAGTACATCCAATACAACTGGGACTTCACTCTGGGCGTACAGGCGAGTGTACAACAGAATATGCTGGCTTTAGCTTTGGGCATAGGGTAAGTACATCAAAGGTAACTGGGACTTCACTTGGGCATACACGCGAGTGTACAACACAATATGCTGGCTTTAGCTTTGGGCATAAGGTAAGTACATCAAATGTAACTGGGGCTTCACTTGGGCATACAGGCGAGTGTACAACACAATATGCTGGCCTTAGCTTTGGGCATAAGGTAAGTACATCAAATGTAACTGGGACTTCACTCTGGGCATACAGGCGAGTGTACAACACAATATGCTGGCTTTAGCTTTGGGCATAAGGTAAGTACATCCAATATAACTGGGACTTTACTCTGGGCAGACAGGTGGGTGTACAACACAATATGCTGACTTTAGCTTTGGGCATACGCTTACGGTGAATATACAGGGAAACAGGAAGTGATGTAACTCACAGACCTTCGAGGGAATAGACGTCAGACGTTCCTTTTCTGAGGCTTCTACCAACTGCTGATAGAGAGGCGGATCGAAAACTTGCGTTGGGCCGAACACGGCCTCCGCTGGCGTCACACACAGGTAAGTTGTCTCACCCGGGGTGTACTACACTGGATGGGTCGAACGCTTCCCTCTTCTTTCTACCAACCGACAAGTCAAGAGATCTAGACAGGGGCGAACCTTTGAAGAACTCCACAGCAGGTAATAATACACGCACAGCTGATTTCCTCCTACAGCAGCCAACTCCTCACCATTAATACTTCCCAATAGATCCACACTGTTCTTACTTGAAATTGTTTCCCACCACCGTCACGTGGGGAAGAAGGGTCAGGATGTCATCGACGGCATATAATTGGAGATGTTTTCTTCGCCCGCCTCGGTATTCACTTCCTTCACAGGATTTCGTCGGGCCTGAAAGGTGGTTGTTGACGACACAACACAGCACAACACTGCAATTTTCAAGTGTATACACTCACAGCAAAGGACAAAGACTCACCCACTGCACTCCACACACTCTGGTGAATTTAGGGTCAACACCCCCGTCTGACCAAAGACTCTTCCTGGAAGTCGTGAAGACACTGATGCCACGAATATTCAGATTTAAAACGTTGCCGCCACAACAGCCCAACATCCTCTCTCGCTCACTGGTCCCGGCTCACCCACAATCCTCCTCCACAGTGGGGCCGCTCACATACTATGCCACAAACTCACAAAACGCTCACAGATGGTTCACTCTAGATGATGATACTGCTGTACGATGGTTTAGGGTACTCACACCGTTACTACACGAGGTCTCTTTTCCCTCTTCTTTCCAGCTCCTGGATACTTCTCCTGCTGCCACGTGCCCTGTCGAAAAGGCCTCCTTCGGCGATACTTCCAGTGAGTCTTCCTGTTTTCAACCACTCAGAATTTGTTACACATGTCCATGGAGCATTTCACAGTTAAGTAGACATTCCAATATACTCAGCCCGGTGTCTGTTTCTGCCAAACCCTTGTCTCCGTCTTTGCCCAGCCAACAATATCCTCTGCCTTCTTTCCACTGTACTCGCCCAAACACTCCAACTCTCTCGCCGTATCGGCTGAAATAAAACAAAGAACTTTCCCCGCCCTCTGCAGTTTCTGAGGCCCTCTTTATACTCCTCCTTCTCTTCATACTGCCCAATCCACGATCGCCCCGTTCATCTATCCACCTGCGATCAATAAAACCCTCTTCCCGGAGTTCCCGGTGTTTGAGAATTATGGTCCGGGCGTCATTTTTTAGTTCCGCCCTTACAAAGTCACTCCGTGATACATATAAAATCGCTACCAAAATAAATTCTGGTAACTACAGTTTGGCTAAAACTATTGACTAAAAGTAGTGACTAAAAGTTGACTAAAATGCAATGACTTTTCGTCGACTAAAACTAGACTAAAACTATGAAAGACTCAAATGACTAAAATGTGACTAAGACTATTAAGCATTTTCGTCTCAAGACTAAGACTAAGACTAAATCAAAAAAACCTGCCAAAAATAACATTGTTTATGAATTGTGCTAAGTGTGGTTAAGATTTATGATTGTCATTGGTGTAAAAAAAAAAGAAAAAAAAAAAGGGGAAGATGTAATGATTATAGTAATTGGAACCCGGTGTGGGTTTTAGTGATATATGTCTGCGCATGTGCAGTATGGGGTAGATGCCCTGGGAGTGTGCGTGGTGGCAGCACGTCACAGTTGTAACCGCTAATAAACTACCAACGTTGCCTTTCAATTGTGAAGCTGTTTTCTTTAATGAACTTACAAGATCATAACAACAGGGATCTCCAAAGTATCCCAAAATCATTTTCTATACTGTATTTTCCAGTTGCCTTTTTTAAATGATCTGAAATTTGCTGATTTACTTTCCAAAGACATTTGTATAATGCACAAAATGGCAAAATAAACCGTAGACACTTAAAGTACACGCTAAAATAAAAATTTTTTAGTTGTCATTATTTATTCTTTCTTGTTTTTGTAAAAAACGTTGACATTACTACATATAATTAGTTGTAAGTATTTAGACGAAATATTGAATGCAGTGATTGTAGAGATAGCTTAATGTGTTGAGTTTTTGTAAGGGGAGGAGCCCCGTTCGAACACGTTTGAGCAGTGAGCGCGCGATGTTTGAAGATTCCATTCTTATTCAGAACCGGTTCTGTTTTTTGTTAAGAACCGGAACCGTGAGCAATTTCTAAGTTTCGGTTCTGAAAACGGTTCTGGAGCGACACGTGACCAAGCGCTGTGAGCAGCCTTCCACCCGGTGTTTCCTGTAAAGGATGTCACAAACCAAATAACAGAAAGACCGTCCTGCCTCTTTAATTACTGAGCACATTGATTCCAGTGATGCGTCGCGTCTTTAACTACCGAACACATGTTTCCCACGACTGTACGTGCTCTCGTGCCTTTGATAACTGCACGTGGTTTTGCAAAAAGCAAAAAAAAAAAAGCAAAATGTTATTGATCGTGTAAAAAAAACATCAACTTTGAAGTACATGCTGATTGATGGACTAGCATTACTCAACATTACTTACTACCTTCCAGCAACACTACATTCAATGAAGGTAAAATAGTAAAAAAAAAACATAATAATAGTTCATTTAAATGGAACCAGAAAATTTGTATACTGTAATATATGTTGAATTTTGACATTGCCAACCTTTAAATTAAGTTGACAGTAAGTAATAAACAGTATTGAGCATTGAGTATTGTGCATTTTTCCTTACCATTATGTCTATAATAGTTGTTTAATTATTTTAATAGAATTGTAATTGGAACCGGAATTTCTAACGATTCCCAACCTACTCAGGACTGTCTGCTGGGGCTGTGTATTAAAGGTAATAATGCTGTAAATATTGTTCAGTTTCTTGCACAGACTGATTGTTTTGCGTCATATTACTTCAATGTATCGTCAAGAGACACTGGTAATAATGTTTTGACTTTTTTTTTTTACTCCAAGTGATGGTAGCCATTCACTTGCGTTAAATGAATCACCAAGGACCAGAGCTAAAGCTCATAATATTTTAAGGTTCTACTGAAGAAAAACTCAGCTGCGTCTTGGATGGCCTGAGGATGTGTAAATTAACAGCAGATTTTCATTTTTGTGTAAATTGTTTATAATGGAACATCATAAGTTTCTGTTCCTACATTAAAAGTCCATGTTACCAGAATTTAAATAATCCTTGTGAAGACAGAACTCCAGCAGACATAACAAATTGCTTAACATTACTGATGGTTATGAAATGAGAAATGTCAGGATTGTGCTCTTATGTTGTTAGGACTCTGAAGACACTGGAATCCTCCTCATTGAGCACGAAGGTGACATGCTCTCATCTTCTCTCCATCTCAGTCCAGCCTCACTGAAGATTATCATTATCAAGGAGAAGTTGTGATGGACAATATTGATGACTTGCCAAAAGCTATGTGCATTCTGAATGGACTTGCACACGCACTACATCTCAACTATCCTAAATCTATGAAGAACACATTCCAGTTCATCAACAGGTACTTCTCATGTTGGACCAAACCCAGGCTGCTAACACTGAAAAAACAGCTTACAAAGTAAAGAATCCGAGAAGCTTTAATGAGAAGTGCTGTTAGTTTTTTTTTTCAAGTGTGTTCTGTCACTCTATATCTGTGCTGTTAGTGCTCAGTTAATGTGTGTTCACAATTCTTCAGCCAAGTTTAAAGTTACAGAGGCTTGCCTTTTTTAATGGATATCCAGGCATTCACAAGGGATATAGCATATATTTACTGAATACTGTGTTCATGTTTCTTCTACAAAATAGTTACAATTGTTAGTAAGCGCTTTCAAAGCTTATTTTTTACTTGTCTTGTGGCTGAAAAAAATTGTGCATTGAAATCGTTTTTTTCTTTTTTTTTTTTTTTTCCAATTTATTTGAAACAATGTTTAATAGAATAAATCTCAAAATCTGTCTAATTACATTGACATTACATAGATATAATATATATCATTACTTAAAAACATTTGTTAATGTTATTTGCTTATATATATATATATATATATATATATATATATATATATATATATATATATATTTGTAGTTGTAACTTACAAAAGTTATTTTTATGCAACATACTACCACATTTTGCTATAAGTTTGATTGCATAATTGCTGTTAATAGTGTTAAGCGTCTGTTTGTTTACGTCTTTTATTGATTTTTCCTGAACATTTCTCCGTATGCACTTAAACTGACAGTCACCACTGATAGCTACTTAGCTACTCCTAAATATTGTAGAAACTTAATTTTCTGTAAAGTTTCTTTGCAATGATTTGTATCGTAAAAAGCGCTATACAAATAAACTTGAATTGAATTGAATTGAACATACAGTATATTCCAAATATTAATTGGTGTGAACTAATGATTTTGAGTAAAGACTATTAATGTAAACTTGATTTGTCTACTGAATAAACTTAAGGCTCAATGTTAATTCAACTAAATATGTTTAGTTTCAATTTGTGCAAAAACTAAAATGGTTCAGTGCAACAGGTTTCTTCGCAAATTTCTAGTGAAGTCAACTAATTTGGGTTAGGCATTAAAGAAGGTTTTTATAGCTATATTTCTCATGTCTGTGTGATAGTATTCACTGATGGTTTTGGTATCACGTGAAGATAGTTTGAGGTTTCAGGTTTTTTTTTTTTTTTTTTTTTTGTATAATACGTATAGCTGCAAAAGTTGGACACTTAAGAGACTGTAACCAGTGTCATCTTGACCTGCTTGACTTGAAAAATAGGAATGTGAAAAATAGGTGTTCTTCACGATTCACAGCTATTTCCAACAAACATGGAGTGTGAGACAATCCTTAATCACTTGTTTTATATGTATCCTGATGTGTGGACACTTTCACAATCACATTCAATCATTCTCAATTCACTCTCACTTCACTAATAAACACAAAAATAAACACAAAGTGAATAACGATGATCATCTAGTCATAGGCTCTTTTACTAGTCATCATCTAGTCATAAGCTCATATACACTATTCTGATTTGTGAAAACTTTCTCAGAAACCCTTCCCTGATTCTTTAAAGGGGCCATGACATGTTATTTCTTTATTTATTTTTTTTTTTTAAATATACAAGGAAAGCCGTTGACAGATAAAGCATTATGAAAGGTTTGTACTGCAGCTGCTGTTAGATCTTGATTGACACACATCCTGCTTACTTTACGACTTAAAATATTAAAGAAAATAAAAAATAGAAAACTGTTGCAGGATGCTGACCACATTTCCAATTTATCATTGACTCAGTTTTTATATAGAGGTCTATGTTTTTTTGGATGAATATTTTGGTGGAGATCTGCAACTCTTGAAAAAAATATAAAATAAATTTGGTAACACTTTCTATGAAGCCCATATTTATAATACATTATAAGGGTGTTATGTGCACCTGTGTGACATTTATCTTATGAGTCCGTAGGTGGCGTTGTGGCAGAGTTCTTATTACGTGAGAATCATGTGACGTCTTCAGGGATTCCTGATAAAAGGCTCCGAGACGACAATGGCGTTCTCTCTCTGTTACTCTGCTTCCCTTTGTTCTCACAAGCGTCTCCTCTTGGAGGCTGTGTTGTTTTGGTTTATGTTATGCTCAGGTTTAACTTGTAAATTTGTGTTTTGATGAGTGATATATTTCTTATTTATCAGTAGCGGGTAGTGTATTTATTTATCAGTTCACGTTTTGTTTATTTAGTAAGAACTGAGCGAGGGAAGCAGGGGTCCGGAAGACTCACCTGTTTTTATTTTCATTTCAGGAGTCAGTAAGAACTTTATTCGGAGAACAGGTGTAGTTAGGAGACTGTTTTCTTAGCTTCTCTACCCGTGAGCTGATTATTTTTTCCTTTGTTATCATCCATTAGATTGTGTTCAGAAATATTCTTTGTGAATTGTTGCCCATTATTTTCTGAATGTTTGATTTGAATTCCATAAATTAATTAAATAAAGGCATCTTGAAATTCACATCAGGGGTTTTGCTTCTTTTAATATGTTCGGTGGTGTCCTTTTATTTAATTGTTTGAATTAACGAGCCTTAAAATGATTATGAGCCGTAACAAAGGGTATTCTTAAGGCAGTAAAACCTTATAATATGTTATATCATTTCATGAATAAACATAACAACAATTATAATACAATATAATACTTATGTATTTTGTGGTTATAACTTTTAAGAGTATGATTATTTATAACACCATCTACCTTTACATTTATAATAGACTATATCATATGTGACAGGTTTATTTAAGATCTGCACAGTTTCTTACGACATCTTGTGAGTGGTTAGGTGTTGAGTGTTATTTGTGTTTTCTGTGAGGCTAATGTTCATTTTTTATGTGAGCTAGTTAATAATAATGAACTCGTGTTCATTGTGTTATAAATAATCATACTCTTAAAAGCTATAACCACAAATAAGAAAATATTACAATACATTAAAACTGTTCTTATGAACAGTCATGAGATGATACAACATATATTTTTTTATAATGCATTATGCACTCATTATAATGCCTTTAGAATGCCTTGTCTAGCACAAATACATTGCTTTGTTCCATAATTAGTGTATACTTTTTTTCTTTATATACCCTCAAAAAATGGAAGTCAAATGTGACAATATGCCCATATGACAGCTTAAAATATCATCTGATATAATGAAAAAATATACAAGACAAACTAAAAATATTTTGTCAATAAAATGAAATTATTAACTTTTTTAAATAAAATAGCGGTGTTTTTTAAGAATTAAAAAGATCTGATTTTGGAGTTTGACAATGGACAAATTGCAACCATTCTTGGGACGGCCCACATATGAGCAGAAATGCTTTACATTTCTTGAAATAATACACCTCTGAGCATTAAACATTGACTGTCAGTCTTTATTCACCTGTTCCTCGTGGTTTCTCATTAAAATTAAATAAAGTAAACAGTGTAAATTACATTGTTAATGTCACAGAACATCAGACTGTAACGCAGTGTTACAACGAGCCGCATCTGTGCAACTGTGATTTAAAACTGATTACTGTCTTCTGCTAGTTACCAAAGCATTAAAAACTATCTAAACTGATAAATAACAGATTGGAGATTAAAATAATAGAAGATTTACCTCATTTTAAATAAATACTAAAAACTACGATGAAAAATGTACTTTTACTATATCTTCAAAAGATTTTTGAGATTTGGTGCAGTTTTTTTCTCTATATACTGTTGATATAGTGTTGATATGGTAACTAGTAAATACAGTAAATTTTGTTCTGCTAGCATGTGTAGAAATATTCAAAACACGTGTGTTACAACTAACCCCTCATTACTCTGTTCCCCGCGCACCCCTACAAACCCTGTATAATAAATAATAGTTCAACAATCAAACTTCACGACTTCACACTGAAAGAGAGGAGAGAGCACTCTCAGTTTGAGTTTTAAATACGTTTTGTAATTTTGTTTGTAATGAATAGCACTATATATAGGGCTATGCATTTTTTTTATATACATATATTTTCCCATTTTATTTCTGTATTGAAGACCATTAAATGTAAAGGATTTGGAATGAGGGGAAGTAAAATAAATGTTTGTTAATGTTTAGTTTATTTACTGGTAGGACTGTTTTAAATTTCCTCTGAATGTAATAATAAAATATGATTTCTACACCGATGAGACTTATCTGTTTCTGTTGTTCTTAGTTTTTTCTATCAACAACACAAGTTTGACCTGTTGAGACTTATGTTCTGGAGAACACAATATGATATAATGTGGACCGTTTGTATCAATAAAACAAGCGCATTATGTTCAACACTCCCACAACATTAACTTTAGTCTTAAACTCTGGTATAATTATCGGGGCTTTGGAAAGGTTTGGTCCCTGGCTCTAAAAATCGTCAATCATATTTTAACGTTGACAATTATATTATCATACACAATCATATTTTAACTTTGACAATTATATTGTCATACACAATCATATTTTAACTTTGATCACATTACATAAAAAGTTAATTTCTTGCTGTCAGGTTTCATTTTCTTCATTCCCTGCAGCAGTTTCTGGACTGTTGTTCATTAGTTTGCAGCAGTGCTTTGAGTTTCTCGTCTGTCAGACTGAAAGAAGTTTTTGTTCCTCAGTTTTTTCTGCTTCAGTGACACTAACAGTCCTTAATGTTAACATTATAAGGGTCTAACACTGACTGAAAAGAAGTGATTAATGAGCTTGTTTTCTCACCTGAACTCTTGACAGTGTATGTGACTGAGGTCTTGAGTTGATCTCTCTGAGTAACTTCACATCTCCACTCTCTGTTGTGATCTTCATTCAGGAGTGTTATATTCAGAGTGATGATACAGTGTCCTGATGAGAATGATATCTGATATCTGGAGTCTGATCTCGTCAGTTTAACACCAGCCGGATTCACCCAGAACAGCTGAATTCCCTCAGAACCCATCAAATCATCACAAGAGACTCGAGGATATGAATACAGCTGAGCAGAAGAGAGTCACAGAGAGACCTGCACTGATCTCAGTCTGCGAGACTGAAACACACAATAACACACACATCACACACTCTTCAATCATCAGGAGAGTTTAAATGCCCTTTTTTGCTTTTTTTTTTTAAAACTGACCAAATAATCATAAAATTACCATGAAGAACATGCAGATAAACACCAGCATCAGTTCCTTGTTGATTATTCACATATTGTCTGCACATGTAAGATCCATAATCTTCTGTTGAGATGTTGTTGATGTTCAGAGAGCAGTCAGACCCCAGACTCAGTCTCTCATGTCTCTGTGTGTCTTTCTTCTTTATCCCTAAACCAATCAGTTCATCTGCTGAATGAATGAATCTCTTATAGTTCCATGTAGTTGAGTTGCAGTCATGAAGAGCATTATTACAGGGCAGACGGACATTTCCTCCAGAACTGATGAACACATGAGCATCATCTACTCCACTGGCACCTGAAACACAAGAACATCTGAGTGATCATTATGTTATATATTAATAAATGAAAACATAAAACACACCATCATAAAAATCAGAAGGTTCAGATCACAGTCTTTTTCTCCAGTTATTACAAACACACTCTCCAGAATAAACTCTTGTTCTTCATCAGAGAGCTAATCACAAACACACTCTTCAGATGAGAATAATTCAGAGATGTTTGAGAGTAAAACTGTCTAGTTTTAGAGCGTTCAGGAATAATGCAGTCTGTTCTGTATCAAACACAAGAATAAACTGATCATGTTCAGATGAACTCTTTCTCAGACTGAGTCCACTGAATGTCTTGAAGAGAAAACACAGATTTCTTTACCTGTGAGAAGTGAAGAGAGAGCGATCAGTCCCAGCAGACACAGATGACACTCAGACATTTTCTCTTTCTCTGTCTTTCTCTTCATTATTTGCTCTCAACTCTTTCTTTAAATACTCTCAGCTCCTCCTGTGGTTTTAACTTCCTCTGATCTGACTGACCGAGTGTTTAGAGACTGCTAGAGCTGCACTATATGTCTGTGTGTAATGAAGACGTGCTGCTTTACATTGTTTGAAACATGTTCTTCAGTGTGATAAAGTCCATTCTGTCAAACACACATCTGCTCTGAACACAGTTTATAAACTATTCTTTCCTTCTGCACACGAGTGTTTCACTGATAGTTTTACTGATAGTGTTCTGAAATGATTAGCATCAGTTATATCTTGATACACAAGCAGTAGCTGCACACGAGCGTCAGTAAAGAAGACATTGACTGCTGGATATGTGTGCTGTGGCTCAGGAAAGTTGTTGCATCAGCTGCTGTTTAAAGAGCTTCAGAGATGATTTTCCAGCGTGTAATGAACTCTTTCACAGACTCTGATGATACGTTTCAACAGTCATCAGCATCATAACTCCTGATAACCTGTTGTCAAGTATTATCAGTTCTGTGCTTCATTTAGTTTCATTTTCATTGACTTTGTTTCCTTTGTTCTAGTTGTTGTCAGTCTGTAGTTGTCATGGTTACTGAGATGACTGTGTCGTTCTGTTCAGGTGTTCATCATTAATTAACCTTTTGTTTGCTCTGTGTGTTTAAGTTCCCCTTGTTTCAGTTCTAGTGATACAAAGTTGATGCAAAGTCCAATTCATTTCCGTGAACCGGTTCTTTCTGGACAGATCGGATCATTGAACCGGTTCAGAAAGCTGATTCATCGGTTCCTGACGTCATCAAGCAATAACATCTCTACGCATTTCTTTTATTTGATTTTTTTCGGTTAATGATTCTAATGTTAATGTAGTGTAAAGGGTCCATGGTTTGGGCACTACAAGTCCCAGCAGCCCCTGCGGTATATAAGGAAGTAGTGAAGCTTGAAAAGAATGGAGGGCGATGTGATTTGTTTGTGAGAGGTGCTACTTTTATTGATTGTATTTCATGTATGAATTGATGTTGTGGCAGATGTAACACTTCAGAAGAATGGCAGCAGAAGCAGTTAGATTAAATACTGCGGGAGCTTCGTTGAGAACTGAACATATCCACCAGCACCAGACTCCTTCACTGCAGTCACGCTGTCTGCGCTTCTGTTCACTGCGCGTCTACTCGACGGTGCTACCGTCTTCTTCTTTAGTAAATCCTCCTTCGGTTGTTATATTCATTCATATTCACGGCCTTCTATTTAAGTTTTCACCATTTATTTTACTGTAATTATGTGTATTTATTTATTTATGTATTTTTGGGTTCAAATACTTTTTCCTTTTTTATGTGGAATGCTGCTAAATTAATGCATAATTTGGATTATGTTTTGTACAACTGTCTTTCTACTTACAGTTAACATTATTCTAAATCAGTTGGATCCATGGATTTTTTTTTTTTTTTAAGACTGACGGAATTCATTCACGTTTTAAGTGTTATGAGTGCATGTTATGACTAAATAAAGAACAAAATAAAAATAATATTATGTGGAGAACATCAACATAAAGTGAGGGGGAAAAATTATTAAAAAGGACAAAACCAAACTGTTTAATTATTTAATAATTGCATGACTAAATAAAGAACAAAATAAAAATAATAAATAAATAAATGTTTTTTTGTTGTACACGTCCATACATACCTGTGGTAATTTTCATATCATTTTACTGTATCATTCTTCAATAATTGCAGGCCAAAAACATGAAAAATGCTATCTTTCTCACTACACAGTCAGATTTGAAAAATCATAAAAAATTAAAATCAAATTGTTTTCTACAATCTCCACCAGACTCTTATTCTACATGTGCCCTGTTGAGTTAATATCTCGAGGGAAATCCACTAAATATCTAATGCACATTCCCTGCTCTCATTGACAGTCATAATTAATCTGTTCTTACCACTGAGGTCTGGATCTGTGATGAGAAGATGCAGCACCCGCGACTGCTCAGCTGAGTTCGGTCTACTTGAAGCTCGTAGGATTATTCACTTTATAATGATTTATTATTCATAAATGAATTACTGAGACTTTATCGTTTAATAACCTTGCATATCACACCATTTGTTATGGTTTCGCTTTATTAATAGACAATAACTCATAAGAAATGAAAAATAACAGCGAATAGGTCTTCACCATCGAAGTGCGGCCCCGCACTCAGATTTTCTCTCCCTTTTATAGCCTTGCATATCATTTGTATTCCTCCCCTACATTCTCCCTTATTTGGTAATCACGTGTATTCATACACAAACAGAGTACATGACCTTCATCACATCTAATACAGAGTATCAAAAGTTCAAATGGAAGAATGGCAGGGGTGGTCAGCAACACACATGCTAATACAAAAATATCTATAACACCTTCTTCTGCATAGGTACAAGTGTTCGGTTCAACCACAGAAGTCACTGCAAAATCAACACTGCTTGGTTGCGGTTTCATCTCCCAAGCATGCTGGAAAATGCAACTGCGTCCTTTTACACTCTTTAAACAAAGCATACACCAATTCCTAAACCACAAAGATTAATACCTTTAAAGATTAAAAAAAAAGAAAAGAAAAAGAAAAATGTAACATGATCATGTTTTCCCCCAAAAGAAACTCTTACATCTTAAAAATTGGAGCTTTGAGCTTCAAAGACTCTAAACCATTTGTCAGTGCTTGCAGCTCGAGATGGATCTGATTCAACAAGATTTATTATACTCAGCCATCTCTCTTACCAACTTCATCATTTTCTTATTCAAAGTCTCCTGCTTGCGCATCAACTTCATCACCGCTCTCAGCTTGAAACTCATGTCCTGCTGGTATTCCAGATTTCTTCGTTGCTCGGCAACGCTTCTCAACTTTCGCTTGCTTTTTGGCTTTTCGGCTTTCTTCCACTTGCAGTCCTTTAATGATGAGATCACCAAGGTCAACATTCACCTTTGTTTTACAGTCTCTGTTCCCTAAAGTAACGGGCCAAGCAGGAGATTGGTCAAAATACTCCACTCCTATATTACATCCAAACCCAACACCCCACATACCACTGTTGTGATTGTCGTCTTTCTTTACTGTATATTTTTTTAATATTTGCTTACCAAAATCCTGACCAATGCTATTTTTTTTAATTGCTATATGGACACATTTTAAAAAATCATAAAAAAAGAAAATCAAATAGTTTTCTGCAAACTTCACCAGATTATTGTTTTACACTGTTGTGATTGTCATCTTACTTTAATGTTTCATTCTTAAATAACCGCATGCCAAATTCAAGACCAATACTATTTTCCTCACTATATTGACATACAAACTAACCTGTAGACTCTACTTTTGGCTGGCTTTGGGATAACCATGAGGTTTGGATATTGACTGTGTATTTGACATTATGTTTGGCTTAGTGAAGGTTTTGGTAATTCTCATCCTGCCTTGTGTGTGTGGTTTCTCGGTCTTGACATATAACATTAACATGTCATGACTTACAGGTGAATGTTTACAAATATTTAATGTTAATGTTACTATTTAATGTTAATTTGAAGAGAACACATTTATGTAGTCTATTCCAATATAATATTGTATCTGGTCTTCCAGATACAACTTTCAGTGTTGTGATGTACTTGTTAGTAGTGGTTGTAGTACTAATTTGTATATTGTGGCACATATCTTCATTATGCTGATTCAACAAGATTACCACTGTCACAAAGATATTACTGTTAGTAGTGGTTGTAGTACTAATTTGTATATTGTGGCACATATCTTCATTATGGTGACGTGTAGAATTTCTCAACAATTCAACACGTCAATCCAGTATTCCATCCAAAAGGTTCTATGGCATCATTCTCATTTCAGAAGGATTTTCTGTATATTTTTCAGTGAGAATGTATTGAATATTTACCCATTGTGACATTTTTTAAAACTAATGAAAAATTATTGCACAAATTATGTTTGAATGTGAACATGAATGTGGACCTGAACATGGCAGGATAGTTACAGGCTTCTCGCAACACGTTATGGTACAAAAAAGTCAAGTGGAAATATATATACAAAAGCATATAGAAGAATATATATATATATATAGTAACACTTTATAATGACTGCACGCTATTAATCATTAGTTAAGCATTAGAAAACAGTTAATTCATCATTTATAAAGCATTAATAGACATTAATAAGCAGTTTATAAATACAGATATAAATGTTTTATACTTGATTTAAAAGCATATATATAATGTATTTAATAATTGTTTTTTTTTTCATACTTTATTAATGATCAATTTATCATTTCTAAATGAAGTATAACATTATTTACACACCCAGTTATAAAGGAGTTGTCAGTGGTTCATAAGATCACTTAGAAATTGTAACTAAATGATTATAAAACTATTTAAATGTGCATTCATACATCTTATTATTCAGACATATAGTAATAGTTACTTAGAGTGTTAATAAATGGTTTTATTAACATGTATTTCTACTGTAATTCAGGGTTAATTCAGGTAGTTATAAAAATATATGTAGTTGTTAGTTAACTATTTTTGTGAGCTCATCTAAAGTGAGGACTATTTATGCCTTGTAAAGCTTTTACAAATGAGATTTAAAGGCTGTTAATATTTCTATGTTCTGTATCACTGTGTTGTGTTTGTTTCATTTTCCTGTTTAGAAGATAACTAATATAAGTATATAATGCAGGGGTTTACAAGGCATAAATGCTTTACAAGGCATAACTAGTCCTCACTTTAGATGAGCTCACATACATAGTTAACTGACCACTACTAAATGCTTTATAACTACCTGAATTTACTACATTTACTTACAATTTCTTGTGAACTTATGAATCACTGGCAACTCCTAAATAACTGGTTTGTAATTAAATGCTATACTTTATTGAGAAATGATAAATTGATCATGAATAAAGTATGATAATACAATTATTAAACACATTATAGATATGCTTTTAAATCAAGAATAAAACATTTATATCTGTATTTATAAACTGCTTATTTATGTCTATTAATGCTTTATAAATTATGAATTATCTGTTTACTAATGCTTAATTAATGATCAATAGTGTGCAGTTATTATAAAGTGTTACCATATATTACAATAATCATCTTTTCAGCATCTTTTCAAGATCACAGGACTCAGAGAACTATATATATATATATATATATATATATTATATATATATATATATATATATATATATATATATATAATATGTTCTTTATATGTGTGTGTGTGTGGTGTGTGGTGTGTGTGTGTGTGGTGGCCAACTGATTACAACACTAGAGTTTTCACCAGCTAAAAAGGGCTTTATGTCAGTCATTTCAATCTTTTGCTGTAGTGTGTCAGTGGGAAATATACATTTCCAAGCATTCATTTAGCCATTAATTGTAATAATCCAGTGAGATTTTGGTCTGACAACAGCCAGCGCTCCACACAGAGATCTGATCTGATCATCATCAGTCTGTCAGGAATGACACGAAGAAACAGAACAAACTGAGACAGTTTCAATCCAGAAGAACTGTGCCAACATCTCCAAGACGCTTCAAGAAACCTTCCTGCAAAGCTACAGTACTGTTAACAGTTTTGGGCACTTTTGTAAAATGCTTTAATAAATAATTATTTATATATATATATATATATATATATATATATATATATATATATATATATATATATATAATAGTACAGACCAAAAGTTTGGAAACATTACTATTTTTAATGTTTTTGAAAGAAGTTTCTTCTGCTCATCAAGCCTGCATCTATTTGATCAAAAATACAGAAAAAAATGTAATATTGTGATATATTATTACAATTTAAAATAATTGTTTTTAAATTTATTATACTTTAAATTATCATTTATTTATGTGATGCAAAGCTGAATTTTTAGGATCATTATCACATGATCCTTTAGAAATCATTCTAATATGATGATTCATTATCAAAGTTGGAAACAGTTCTGCTGCTTAATATTTTTTCAGAACATGTGATACTTTTTTAGGATACTTTGATGAATAAAAAAAAAAAAAAAAGAAGCTATGTTTTTAAAATATAAATATTTTGTAATAACAATATACACTACTGGTCAGTAATTTGGGGTCAGTAATTTTTTTTTATTTCTTTTTTTTTTTACATAAAATCAATACTTTTATTCAGCAAGGATGTGTTAAATTGATAAAAAGTGATAGTAAAGAAAATATATTATTAGAATATATATTATTAGAACTTTTTTTTTTTATTTTTAATAAATGCAGTTCTTTTTAACCTTTTATTCATCAAATATATTAGACAGCAGAACTGTTTCCAACACTCATAAAAATCAGAATATTAGAATGATTTCTAAATGATCATGTGATAGACTGGATGTTACATGTGACACTGAAGGCTGGAGTAATGATGCTGAAAATTCAGCTTTGCATCACAGGAATAAATTATTTTTTTTAAAAGTATATTCAAATAGAAAACTATTATTTTAAGTTGTAATAATATTTCACATTATTACTGTTTTTTCTGTATTTTTGATCAAATAAATGCAGGCAAGGTTTTCTTATTATCAATTGACTTCTAATAACTAAATTAACTCAACATTAGGTGTGAGCATCCTTTGCGTTTAAAGGTTTTCAGGTAGCTTTGCAGGAAGGTTTCTTGAAGCGTCTTTAGACGTTGGCACAGTTCTTCTGGATTGAAACTGTCTCAGTTTGTTTCTGTCTCTTCGTGTCATTCCTGACAGACTGATGATGATCCAATCAGATCTCTGTGTGGAGCACTGGCTGTTGTCAGACAAAAATCTCACTGGATTATTACAATTAATGGCTAAATGAATGCTTGGAAATGTAAACTGATATTTCCTGACACACTACAGCAAAAGATTGAAATAACTGACTTAAAACCATTTTTGCTGCTGAAAATATTTGTGTTCTAATAATTTTAGCCACCACTGTATATATGTATATATATGCGCGTGTGTTTGTGTGTGTGTGTGTATGTGTATGTGTGTAAAGATAACAAGAAACTAAGGAACGTTGTTTACTTTTAAAAGGTTAAACTCCAAACAAGCACTACAAACTAAAAATGTAATTTTAGTGCAGTTTTTTTCAGTCCCACTCTTCTGCAGTGGTGTGGGACAGACACACAATTGGGGTGGTACCAGTTATTGCAGTTGCTGCACTGCACCATCACCTCTTCATTGTGTGAGGTCCCGGCAGATGCAGTGAACCTCCACCTGAAGTTTGGCCCTGTCAGGCTTTGCTTGCATACATTGGTATGTGAACACTGGAGACTTTCTGTTCTTTAAAGCTCTATACAGTGAGCGTCGCATGTTTCTTTCCTGAAACTGGCACTCCTCTGGTTTGACTCCATCACACAAAACAGTTCCAAAGGCCAGTGCAAACAATCCACAACTGATGGATGACTGCTGCATTTGTACGGAAGGCCTTCTGATTTGAAAATGGGGTGCTTGTGGACGAATCAACCAAGATAATTTTTGCTCTGTCTGCTTGGTGATGTTAGAGTTCAAGCTGTCATATATGCAGACCTCATTAGGTTCACAGAAAATGTTGCTGGCTGTGATCCAGTGGTTGTCATTTATGTTCATGACTTGCACAAAGGGTGTCTGTGGTTTACCAACCACACCCCCTTGGTGAAGATTCTGATACAGTAGGCAGGACTGAAACCCATCTATATAAGGGAACTTCTGAGCAATGTAAAACTAAGCTGCATCCACTTCATCGCTGCTGAGCCAGGTTTGAGGGTGCAGGATGCTTATCATTTCTTCTTGCTTGATAACTGCTTCTTTCATCAACTTAGTGGCTTGGATCATTTCCTTTGGAGAATTATGTCTCCAAAGAGGTCCATGGGACTTTTGCCTTTGGGCTCTTTGTGTGCTCCTACCTGCAAAAAAAATGATCTCTATGAAGAATTTCAGTCGGGTTTCAGGCCCCATCATAGCACAGAAACTGCACTTGTTAAAATTACAAATGACTTGCTTCTTGCATCAGACCAAGGCTGCATCTCACTGCTAGTTTTACTTGATCTTAGTGCTGCATTCGACACCATAGATCACGACATACTCATAGATAGATTACAAAACTATACAGGTATCCAAGGGCAGGCTTTAAGATGGTTTAGATCCTACCTGTCTGATCGCTACCACTTTGTTATCTAAATGGGGAGTCATCTCATTTATCACCAGTAAAATATGGAGTGCCACAAGGATCTGTCCTAGGTCCTCTGCTATTTTCAATATACATGTTGCCCCTTGGTAATATCATTAGAAAATACGGGATTAGTTTCCACTGTTGTGCTGATGATACTCAACTATATATCTCAACAAGACCAGGTGAAAATTCTAATTATCTAAGCTAACAGAGTGTGTTTTAAAAATGTAAAAGATTGGATGACCAATAATTTTCTCCTATTAAATTCAGATAAGACAGAGATATTACTTATTGGACCACAAAACGTTACACAGAATCTCGTAGATTACAATTTGCAATTAGACGGATGTACTGTTACTTCCTCTACTGTCAAAAATCTG
Source organism: Cyprinus carpio (assembly GCF_018340385.1). Classification (NCBI taxonomy): domain Eukaryota; kingdom Metazoa; phylum Chordata; class Actinopteri; order Cypriniformes; family Cyprinidae; genus Cyprinus; species Cyprinus carpio. Next base: position 837,527 of record NW_024879293.1, on the reverse strand, counting down.
GGTGTTATATTAGACAGTAACTTGTCTTTTGAAAATCATATTTCCCATGTTACAAAAACAGCATTCTTCCATCTTAGAAACATTGCCAAGCTACGAAACATGTTACCTGTTCCTGATGCAGAAAAAGCTAGTTCATGCATTCATGACCTCTAGACTGGACTATTGTAATGCACTTCTGGGTGGTTGTCCAGCATCCTCAATAAACAAGCTACAGGTAGTCCAAAATGCAATGGCTAGAGTCCTTACAGGTCAAGAAAATAAGATCATATACCCCCAATAATACAGTCTCTGCACTGGCTACCTATTAAGTTCCGTATCAGTTACAAAAATATTATTACTTAACTTATAAGGCCCTTAATGGCTTAGCTCCTGCGTGCCCTAACTAGTCTTCTACTACCACGCTACAACCCATCACGCTCCCTAAGGTCACAAAACGCTGGACTTTTGATAGTACCTAGTATAGCAAAGTCCACTAAAGGAGGTAAAGCTTTTTCGCATTTGGCTCCCAAACTTGGAAGAGCCTTCCTGATAATGTTCGGGGTTCAAACACACTTCCTCTGTTTAAATCTAGATAAAAAAACACACCTCTTTGGCCAAGCATTCAAATAATGCATCTCATAATTTTGGACTGCAGTTATATCTGATCAAATGTGCATTATTATTCCTTAGCTTGGGTTAAACTAATTAATTTTACTTGGCTGTAACAGCAGCTAGGCTAATTATGTCTCTATTTGTTTCTTCTGTTTGTGCTGGGATTTACATCCCCGTGGTAACTAGGATTTACACAAGCTCCAGTCTGGATCCAGAACACCTGAGAGGAGATGATTCCAACCCCCTCAGAGGACCTCAGATGATGCTAAACCAGAGACAACATACAGAACTACCACATTTTGCTATAAGTTTGATTGCATAATTGCTGTTAAGAGTGTTAATCGTCTCTTTGTTTACGTCTTTTTATTGATTTTTTTCCGACATTTCTGCCGTATACACATAAACTGACAGTCACCACTGATAAGCTACTACTTAATATTGTAGAAACTTAATTTTCTGTAAAGTTGCTTTGCAATGATTTGTATCGTAAAAAGCGCTATACAAATAAACTTGAATTGAATTGAACTTGAATTTTTCTCCCTTTCTATGAGAATACTAATACAAATAATAAGTAATTAGTTTAGAAGGATGTAGTGACAACTGAATAATTACTGCTGAATAATACTTTTCAAAACCCAACTACAGCTTACAATGATTTCAGTGATCACAGAATTATCATGCTATTCACTTTAGAATACTTATCCAAATAATTAGAAATTTATTCTGAATAATTTGATAATAATTCAGTCATTACTAGTGGGTTACCATGACCTTCACTTTAGAATTAATCATACATTATGCATTATTCACATTGGGGAAGTCGTGGCCTAATGGTTAGAGATTCGGACTCTTAATCCAAAAGGTTGCGAGTTTGAGTCTCGGGCCGGCAGGAATTGTAGGTGTGGGGAGTGAATGAACAGCTCTCTCTCCACACCAATACCTCAATACTTGAGCAAGGCACCGAACCCCCAACTGCTCCCCGGGCGCCGCAGCATAAATGACACCCACTGCTCCAACTGTGTGTTCACTGCTGTGTGTGTGTGCACAAATGCAGAGCAGTGTGCACTTATGTTAAATGCAGAGCACGAATTTGAGTATGGGACACCATACTTGGCTGTATGTCAGTACTTAATTATGAACCTGTATACAGTAGTTCTTAGTAGTTTCTTGGGTATGTGTGAAAAAAAAATAGTAGTTATTGATTAGCTGATAGTAAAGCACCAGTTTCAACTGAGCACTATTACTTACTAAATCATTAGTCATTAGAGATTCTTGGTAGTTAAAAAGTAGTTACTACAATGTTAATAGTGCATTACTCATTTGTTCCTGTTTATTTATTCTAAAGTGTTACACATATTTTTAATTTGTCAAACTATTGTGATTGTAAGAGTGCATAAAAAAGACAGCACAGTCAAGTTCACCTTTAAAACTTCTTTTGCTGTCTGTCGTTGGGTCTTCTGCTGCCACTGAGGGTGATTGTCTTTGAGTAGAAGGTGTGCTTGTTGACCCTGGGGCTGCAGACACCTGCTTTATTTCAGGAAATGCATTAGAATCTAAAAATATCTTTGAAATGTTTTTGTTCTTGGTTAAGTAATGCACCCAAATGTGCTTCATGTTACCTTTTGTTCTTTTGAAATTGAAGGCTTGTTGATGGAGGTAACATACACTCCTCTCCTACTTTGCTTTCGTTGCCTCCACTTCTCCTTCAGGATGCAGTTGTTTCTATGTAATTACACATAATTCTTAAACACTCTTATATTTGTACAAGTTAATTTGTGTGGTAAAGACATTCTTTAACATTTGTATGTATCATAAATTTTTACATATTTCTTGATAAATTTGTTAGATATACAGATTTACCTTTTATTTACACTAAGTAATATGCTCTGTTCATGCTCATTTTCTATTTTTATTTGTTTTAAATTCATTTTTAAATAAGTCATTTTTTAACATCAGTTTAAAAAAAATTTTATTTTTTATTTTTCATCATGATTATTTTACTTTCTTTTATGTAAAGCACGTTGAATTACCATTGTGTACGAAATGTACTACAAAAATAAAAATTACTTGAATTACTGTGTTAAATCCAAATTTGGCAAACTGGCCTGATGGTGGCGCTAAGGAAGCTGTTATGTAGTCTACTTACAAAAAATACAGATACTTTTTTAAAAGCCTTGGAATTTCTGGCCAAATGTCATGATGATGAGCTAATAAGATTGTTTGTTGTTGTTGTTGTTTGCATTACAACAAGGTGGTGAACACAGTTGGACAGATGCAGAGATGAAAAATGCATCCTTAAATCTGTTTTACAAGATGAGTAATTTCTTGTATATCTGTATTTTGCGATATATTAACATGTTTGTGAAGCATAGCACTTACCAATACACATTGAAATACAAACCCAATTCCAAAAAAAGTTGGGACACTGTACAAATTGTGAGTAAAAAAGGAATGGAATAATTTACAAATCTCATAAACTTATATTTTATTCACAATAGAATATAGATAGCATATCAAATGTTGAAAGTGAGACATTTTGAAATGTCATGCCAAATATTGGCTCATTTTGGATTTCATGAGAGCTACACATTCCAAAAAAGTTGGGACAGGTAGCAATAAGAGGCCGGAAAAGTTAAATGTACATATAAGAAACAGTTGGAGGACGATTTTGCAACTTATTAGGTCAATTGGCAACATGATTGGGTATAAAAAGAGCCTCTCAGAGTGACAGTGTCTCTCAGAAGTCAAGATGGGCAGAGGATCACCAATTCCCCCAATGCTGCGCAAAAAATGGTGGAGCAATATCAGAAAGGAGATTTCTCAGAGAAAAATTGCAAAGAGTTTGAAGTTATCATCATCTACAGTGCATAATATCATCCAAAGATTCAGAGAATCTGGAACAATCTCTGTGCGTATGGGTCAAGGCCGGAAAACCATATTGGATGCCCTTGATTTTCGGGCCCTTAGACGGCATTGCATCACATCCAGGAATGCTACTGTAATGGAAATCACAACATGGGCTCAGGAATACTTCCAGAAAACATTGTCGGTGAACACAATCCACCGTGCCATTCACCGGTTGCCGGCTAAAACTCTATAGGTCAAAAAAGAAGCCATATCTAAACATGATCCAGAAGCGCAGGTGTTTTCTCTGGGCTAAGGCTCGTTTAAAATGGACTGTGGCAAAGTGGAAAACTGTTCTGTGGTCAGACGAATCAAAATTTGAAGTTCTTTTTGGAAAACTGGGACGCCATGTCATCCGGCCTAAAGAGGACAAACGACAACCCAAGTTGTTATCAGCGCTCAGTTCAGAAGCCTGCATCTCTGATGGTATGGGGTTTGCATGAGTGCGTGTGGCATGGGCAGCGTTACACATCTGGAAAGGCACCATCAATGCTGAAAGGTATATCCAAGTTCTAGAACAACATATGCTCCCATCCAGACGTCGTCTCCTTTCAGGGAAGACCTTGCATTTTCCAACATGACAATGCCAGACCACATACTGCATCAATTACAACATCATGGCTGCGTAGAAGAATGATCCGGGTACTGAAATGGCCAGTTGAGCAGTTGAGCAACTAGAAGCCTGTATTAGACAAGAATGGGACAACATTTCTATTCCTAAACTTGAGCAACTTGTCTCCTCAGTCCCCAGACGTTTGCAGACTGTTATAAAAAGAAGAGGGGATGCCACACAGTGGTAAACATGGCCTTGTCCCAACTTTTTTAAGATGTGTTGATGCAATGAAATTTAAAATCAACTTATTTTTCCCTTAAAATTATACATTTTCTCAGTTTAAACATTGATATGTTGTATTCTGAATAAAAATATTGAAATTTGAAACTTCCAATTCGTCACATCTTTGGTGGAATATGTCAATGCTTTTCTTCTTTGACCAAAGAATCACACCCTTTGAATGAAGGATCACCTTCTGGATAACCTCATTCAGTTCATCTTTTTTTTTCTTCTACCATCATCTGGAGATTGAGAGTTTCATTCTTATGTTTCCTTTCCCTCATTCTTTGTCTCCATGAAATGGATTTGAGAACACCTGGCGATGGTGCCTCATCTCGACAGCCAGATTCAAACACTGATTGCTTCAGGTTTTTTCCATTTTCTTAAGATAGAGTGCCCTTGGTAGTGTTGTTTGCAGTTGCTGACTTATATCCTTTTGGTCATCAGCTCTTACAGGTTATCTTTTCAGCTCTGTTTTACTGTGCACTAACATGTCACCTTTGAAGGACACCTGTGCTTTAAGCGAGTTCTTACTGTGAACAACAACATCAACTTCTACTGGGCAGTCAGTGAACAAGCAGTAGCCACAGCATTTAAAAACAGGTGAGTTCCTGGTTGATCCTTGTTTTTTAACCCTGTGGCCTGTAAAAGCAAAACTGCAATGCAGATGGATTGTGCGGATGCCTGAAGAGATAATGTTTGTCCACTGCAATCCCTTGAAGTGATCCTTTTTTTGTTTTTTCCTTAGTTTTTTTCCAGGCTGCTTGAGGAATAAAAAAAAAGGAAGGTGGAGCAGGAACCCTCAGTGTGAAAAATTCATCTTCTTTGTCTATAATGACATCATCGTCACTAACACTCCAACTGTCAATGTCTTCCACCTTCAGATCTATCTTCTGGATCTAAAAGAGAAATATTAATAATAGAAAGACAAATATTTTATTATTTTATATAATATAATTTGTGTTTCAAAGTAGTAAATGTGTACAAGTTAACACATAACAAATATCATAATAGTAGTAAATGTTTACAAGTTAACATGTAAGTAATATGATATCATCCCTTACATCTTTCTCCTGCAGGTCCATTTTCATTTCCTTTGCAGTGTCCACTGTTACATTTTTCTTTTCTTTTAATAAGTCATTCTTCCTCATATGTTCTTTTTCATCTTCCTTTTGAAATGTTGTAATTTCTTGTGTAACTTCTTCCTCCTTTCTGGTGCATCTTCTCCTCTTGTAGTGCTGTCTTTACATCCTTTTAATCCTCTTTCCTAACATCCATCTGCCCAAAGTCTTTATGTTTTTCAGATTCTTTTCCCTTCTCTTCTGCTTTTTAATCATCCTCATCTTGTATTGATTTTTTTATCTTAGTGTGTTCTTTTTCATTTTCTTCTTGAGAATCACTCATGTCTTGTGTAACTTCTTTCACTTGTGATCCTTCACTCTCTGGTGCATCTTCCTTTACATCTTCCTCGTTTTGGACCTTTTTCATATATTATTACTTCTATTCCCATTCCCAACTTAACATATATCTATTTATGTATGTATTTTAAAAACAAAAAAATGTGCAGAGTTCTGCCCAGAACTTGTGGTCTTGCAGAAGGCATTCCCCTGTTTTCTGCTCATATGATGACTTCTGAAGCTCTTGGATGTGTTTGAAAATGCCCTCAAAGGATAAATATGTTTTTCTGGTCTGTAAAACCAAAATTATTTTTTTTATTTAATTTTTTTTTAGTTTGGTTTATTTTTGATTGAGAATTGTGTTTTACATATATATGTTCTACTACACAGGAGTAATAATTACATTTCAAGCTTATAATTTATTGTAATGTAAAAATTGCTAAATTAGTTTAATTAAAATAAAAGCTTTATACTACAGTCCTTACCTTTCCAAACGTTTTGAAGACAATTCTATAAAATGGAAATAAAACATGCAATCAATGTTTTTTGTTCACTTAAATACTGAACACTTGTTTAATATTGTTCTGTTCATATAACCAACTGCATACGTCACCAATTGTACACGTTGCTATACTCTGCAAACTACATTTAAACTACTTTGCATAATGACAATATACTTGAATGTAATCTAATATAATCTGTAGATATATTTTCATGACACAAATACAAATAATCATATTCATTAATAAAGAAGCAGTAAACGTTAATCAGTAAACACAGTCACATATATTTGAAAAAAGCAAAAACGAACTCACCCATTTTTTCGTCCCTTTGACATTTTCATTTTATGACCAAGTCAGTTTTGCTCAATAACAATTAGGCCATAGGTTTGTAACACTTATATATTCAATAACATTTTAACGTAAAAAGAAAATTTTCCAAACGAACGGTATTCGTATCTCAAAAGACAGAGTGAAAAATAAGGCGCAGTCGTCGTTTAAATGTTTTAACTTAAACCGTTTCTCAATTGAACAAAGTTAGATAATTGCTCTGCTCTAGCGCAAAGCCATGTGATTAGGTCATGTATTGCACTTGATGAAGTGAATGATCACAGTGTGTTTGTACACCCTACTAAGTGAATGTTTTGCACATGCATATTAACAGA